>NC_057016.1:3527639-3537719 GCF_000002595.2 Chlamydomonas reinhardtii | reverse complement strand
AGGGGGGAGGATGGCTGGGCGGAAGGGGTGACGGTGGGGGTGCGCCAGGGGTGGGGCTAGGTGGTGACGGGGAAGGTGGAGTCGGGCTAGGAGGGGCTGGGGGAAGGTGGCGGGGCGGCCGGTGCCGGGCTAGGTGGCGAGGGAGACGGAGGCGAAGGGCTGGGTGGAGAGGGGCTTGGTGGCTGGGGTTGGGGAGGAACCGGACTGGGAGGGGCTGGGCTGGGCGGGATAGGACTTGATGTGGGGCTTGGGGGCTGAGGGCTGGGCGGCGCGGGGCGCGGGGGCACCGGGCTAGGTGGTGGCGGGGAAGGCGGCGTTGGACTCGGAGGTGGAGGTGGAGGAGGCGGCGAGCATACCAAGGTGCCTTGGTTCCCGTTCTTGGTGCACGGGGCAGGAGGTGGAGGAGAGGGGGCTGGTGATGGCGGCGCGGGGCTCGGCGGCCGAGGGGAAGGTGGTGATGGCGGGATTTGAGCCAGTGGCGGGGAAGGGGGAGCAGGTGGGGAAGGGGGAGCCGGTGGCTTAGGGGAGGGGGGAGCAGGCGGGGGCGGCGATTTTTTATTACCCTGCGCGTCCACGCCGGGCGCCGCGGCGGCAAGCAGCAGCGCCATGAGCGCGAGCAGCGCCATGCCACTTGACGGCGTGGCCGCCGTCATCTGTCCTGGGAGACAGACAATCAGCAGCATAGGCAGCAGGGTTTCCGATCAGGCGCCACAGCTTGCGGCCGTGGTGTGACGCCGGCACCCTTCCCACGTAACTTGCTAATTATGGAGGGTAGTCCAGTTTGGGGCGACTTTGGCTGGGAGAAGCCTTCGAGGCGCTCGTCGAAACCGCCAACCTGGAAACTTCCTGGCTGAACCGCTGAAACGCCAAACCGGCTGAAACGCCAAACCGCCCGACCTTCTTACCTCGGCACAATCAGTCACCACTAACAGCTCTTGCAATCCGTCTCGATTATCTCAAAGGCCTGCGTTAGTGAGAGCGGAAGTCGAAAGTAGCGCCAATACACACCGCGGCCCGCAGCTGCAGCGCAGCAATGAACGATTGCTGCATATATCACGTTCAAAGCAACACAAGCGATTCAGGCTCTCAAAATCCACAGCCGTGAGTTGGCGTCGATTGATGAGCAAACATTCCGTCAGGTGCGAAACCCCCACAACAAGACTTACCTCTCCTGTGACCACTTGTATCAGCACTCCAAAAGATGACGTTGTCTGGACAAGTCAAACAGTCCTTGCAGGCGCGCACAAGCAAGACGACGGTGACGGTGAGTCGAGACAGCAGGCCCGTCGTCTGAGCTACGCTGCTGCTCTGCAGCAATAAACAAATCAGGCAGGGATGTGCCAAGTTGGCGTCGGACTAAATGTCTTGCTCAGAAGCAGACGTTGGCCTTTTACACGGGGCCAGCAGGGGAATCCAACGGCGCGCCGATCACGGACGTGAGGTAGAAGCCAAACGGCGCTGCTGTCCCAGCACAGCACCCATTCATGGCGGAAGGATCACAGGCCGCTATTAGGCCCAAGCAGATATGCCTTGCTAGTGTCTCCCAGCTGCCTCAAACTCCAGGATCGGAGAGGGGGGGCGGCGGGGGACGGATTCCACCGGAGGAAAGTTCGCAAGCAAAACCGGGAACTTTCCTAGTTCTCCAATTATTGGTGTCAGCATCATGGCACTGGCTTGATTTACGAATACTCGCAATGTCATAACCTAGATCACCTTAATGTAAAAGCGCCCGGAAGCACCCAGCCATACCAGGCCATACACCCGCCACAGCCGGAGCTACGCATACCGTTCGGTTTCCGTCGTGCATACACCCACGCGCAACAGCCGGCAGCAGGAAAGGCCGGCAGCACTGCCAAGCGTGAAAGCAAGCAAGCCCGTGTACACACAGGAATGCAATGCGCGGAACTCTCTGGCCGTACGTCTGTCGCCAGTCACGCACCAGCCGTCACGCCCACCCCGTGCGTGTGTGCGTGCCCACGAACCTTTCTGCGTACGTGCCTGCCCAAACCGCCCAACGCAACAAAAACGCAAACGCACACACACACACACACACACACACACACACACACACACACACACACACACACACACACACACACACACACACACACACACACACACACACACACACACACACACACACCGTCCATCCACCCGATCGCCCCCATTAGCAGCTGATAAATAGTACCATCCATACGCGCCTTCGGATCCTGTCCGCCGATCTACCTTCCCGCATGTGACAGCACGGCTGCCCGCGGTTACCGCTGGTCGGTTACTGTGATAACTAGTTCCACTGTTTCCAAAACGCGCGGGCAGGTGCGTGTGCGCAGGTTCGTCCAACGCGCCACGCGCAGCGGCCGGTTGTAAGCATATGCGATGACGAAGCTTCACGTGGGGAAGCCGCCTGGGCTCTTGGCATGCATGGAATGGGTCGGTGTTGCAAGGTGCGAAGCGGTGGATGCACGCGGGTAGGTTTGTGCCCTGCTGCTGGTTAGGCGCGCGGCAGGTTTCCGCCGCCGGCCGAAACCATAACACCAAAATGGAGTGGCCAACGCAGCGCTGGTGCGGAATGCAGTGGCTGTTTTTTATGTGCTCATTTATTACGTGCACGCAGAACCGCGCGCCAGAATGAACGTGAGGCTCACCGCAGCACCTGCTGCCCGCCCAGCCCACATGCGATCACCCCCCCCCCCGCCTTTGTCGCAAATGCCATAGCACGGCGGTGACAAGGGTGCACGTGCGCGTCCCGCCGCCATCCATTCCCATGCTGCTCACCACGCCATGATCAACAGCGACCAAGCAATCCCGCCACGTACGCACCTGCTGGATTTGTGTGCCACCAGCCGTGTCCGCTGATGACAAGTCCTCTTGACGCCGCGTGCGGGGGCATCACTGCTTCCTTCCGTCACGCGAGCTCTTCCGCCACGTGAGCTCCATGGCGTTTGGCGCCGCTGCTGGCGCCGCGCCGCTGCGACTGCGTGCTACGCCGCCTCCCTCATTCTTCAGCGGGCGGTCCCGGTAGTACCGTATTGGGCCTGCGGTCGTCATCGGCACGGGTATGTGCATGTAAAGGCGGAGTCAGAATGCCTTATGTTTTTAAACACCACTGCACCACGAGAACGCCACTGGCACTGCTGACCGGCGGGTTCGAGTCACTGGATCGCCTGCAGGCCTTTGCAACTTTTCGCACGTACCTTACTCGCATCCTACGTGATGCCCTGCCAGCCGGGTGGTGCTGCGACAACTCGTGGCTGTCTGCATTGGCCAAAGCTTTTGCGGCCCTGGCGGTAACAGGTTTGAGCATTGCAGCAATACTAAAATAACCTATCATATTTAGCTAATATATACAACGATTGATTCGTGTTTCCATGAGTGCTGTTTGAAACTTGGCGGCCGCTGGCGATGTTACCAGTCAGCGGCTACCTAAGATTACACGTGAAATAACAGCACTATGATTGCTTGGACGAAAGCCCTTTCCTAGGGCTCGTGGTCCCTCAGTTCATCCAATGCAGTCTCATCCCTCACTCTTTCCCGTCCCCGCCTCTTCCCTGCTCTCTCCCCCGTACCGCCCTCCGCTTGGCCCGCTCGCGATTTTGCCTTCGGGCTGGGACATGCTGTGTCACCTGGCACCAGACACGAGCAGTGCTTTGCGTTTGATTAGGCGTCGCCGGACAACATGCCGTGTACCTGGTTTCCCTTCGGGCCGGAGATGGTCCCTCATCACCTGGGTGCGGGGCACCCTTGCTTGGTCGGACTGTCCCTTCTTTGTAATGTCGCAATCTTGGCCCGGCCCCGGGACCCGCGCTGTCATAGCTGTCAGATCCAGGGTTTCAACTGCTGTTAGTCTGGGCAGTGCTCGTATCTTAAGAAGGCAGGTGCGGCGCCAGTGACAGATTTCCGGAAAAAGGCATCTTTGATTTTCAGAAACCCGCTGCCGCCGCATCTTTGTTCCCCAAAATTTTTCCGGGGGCTCCGCCCCCGACCTATGCACGGTTCGTGTCAGGCCAGGGGGGTGGCCAGGGGCACGCCATGGCTGGTACTGAGCATCCGGTGTACTGCCAAACAAGGTTGTCCTGTTGCAGCGTGCCAAATGCGGCTGCAGTTGCCCCGAGCCCACGTCCCGGCTCAGGCACAGCAAATTATTCCACTGCACGGCATGCGCCATTGTTACAGCGTGCGGGGTGAGGTTGCTGTTGCCCCCAGCCTACGTTTCGGCTCCAGTACAGCAAAATAGTCCGCCGCACGGCATGCGCCATTGTTACAGCGTGCGGGTGAGGTTGCTGTTGCCCCTAGCCCACGTTCCGGCTCCGGCACAGCAAAATATTCCGCCGCACGGGACGGATGTGCCATTGTCACAGAGTGCGGGGTGAGGTTGCTGTTGCCACGTTAACACTACGTTGGTGAAAAAAGCTCCGGTTACATGGCTCCATGGCGAATCGTGGCCCATCCCCACGCCAAACCCCAGCGCCCTCACCCATGCTCATCATACTCACCCACGGCATGACTCCCCTGGTAGAAGGCTGACCTATCGTGCTGTGCCCCCATGGTACCAGCAGGACACGGCCGTAGATTATCCTGGGGAACCTCAGTCACCCTTGCCTTGGGCCCGGACAAGTGACAGAAACGCCCCAAAATGTCTTCTGCGATTCTCAGAAAGACCCCTCAAAATCTGAAGCGTTTTCACAGATTTTTGGACTTAATCATCAAAAATTTCTTCCGCCGGAGGCGTTTTGGGGCAAATTTCTGTCGAAAAGAAGGAAGATACGAGCACTGAGTCTGGGTGACATACTTACATTAGCTGGCAGTTGCCTTCATATGGATGCGGATGTTACAGAGGGGACAGTCCCAGCTCCCGAAGACGCCGAGCCATCACATGCTATCAGGGCCCAACCCCGACTTTGCTGCAAACCCTCCCGCGGGCAAAGTCCGTGTGACTCCGCGCACAGTGAGTCCTAGCCAAGCCTCAACCCGCCAGAGCCCCACCGCTGTGCCTCAACGCCACAAGCCTAGGCACAGGAGTGCCGGGAAACGTCTAGGCCGCAGGACACACGCACAGCGCACGCACTAACCAGGGCGCAAGCGTCCAGGTACTAGAACGGTCGCCCACACGTGCATCCTGCCCACACACAGAGCCACCAACCACGCACAACCTCTCACGGCGAGGGGGGCGGGGAATCAGCGTCATACGGCAAGCGCAAAACCATGCCGTCACCAACAGCCCGAGATATGAAGGGATGCGCAAACGGCACAGCGTCCCAACCCTTTGGCCTGATACCCAAAGTCACAAACGTCTGGAGACGACCCCAGAAGTCAGCTACGACGGCAAGTCCAATGCTCAGCACCCGGGCCGCCGGCAGCTTCGCTCGCGCCGCCAACCCGGCCATAACCACACGCTGCCGACCAAAGTCCAGGGCAGACATAGCAGCGAGACACACCACATCCCACACAGGTGGCGCAAGCCCCGCAGGCGGGCGCACTAACCACAACTCCTCACGAGAGAAGGCACTTAGAGCCTCCTCCGGCAGGAAACCCATAGCCATCCCCATACTTTCCCGCAGTGACAGCGCAACAGTGCAGTCCCAAAACCAGTGACGCCGGTCCCCATCCTGCATGTCCACCCTTCATATGAGGGCACAGTACCGTGATACCGCACGGCACCACCGCCATCGCGTGCAGCACTGCGGGCCTCCACGAACCCATTCAACGAATATGGACTGAGATGAACTAAACTCATGAACTCATCCAGCTCTGTATCCGCTGAACATCAACGCGCAAGCAAGCCGGACTGTACGGATGCGAAACCACAAAGGCGGTGGACAGTTCGAACGCAAGGGCAAACCGCACCCCTGTTTAGAGGCGAGCTTCCATTCGGAAGCCGTACGGGCTGGCTCCTCTTTGGCGCCAGCCCTCTATGGCTTCTCTATTCCGCCTTCATAGTGAGAGCCTTTAGACGCGACGTTGCTTCGAACGTCCTCACTCAAGTGCCCGCCCTGCCCGCCCCTGTCTCCTCTGCCTCCACTCCTCGTCGGATCGCTCGGCCCCGCCGGCGCTGGCGGCGCCGTCTATGCGCTGGCGGCGGCTGCTCCGGCTCCTGCGCCGGCTTGCGCGGTAGTGGCGGCCCGCGGCGTGGGGCCGCGGTCGGTTTGCTTCGGGTGCTGCGGTTGGCTCTGTGGGGGCCAGTGCTTTGGCTGCTGTCGTTGGTGTACGTGTGGTGCCTCGGGTGCGCGTTGCTGCGCTGGTGCTGCGGGCTCTCTGTTAGGTTGCGCGTTTGTTTTCTGTTCGGGTTTTGCTGCTCGGGTGGGGCGTGTCGCTCCGTTCGCCTTCTTGCGTTTGACTGTGTTTTGGGCGCAGGCTCGTTGCCTGCTTTGTGTGGCTCTGTTGTTCTGTTTTGTTGCTGGCTTGTGCCTTCGGGCTTGTTTCCTGCGCCCTGTGGGCTTGGGTGCGTTTTTGGCTCTCTCCGCTTGTAAGGCCCTCCTCCTGTTGCCATCCCGTCCTCTTCCAGTCCCGGGCTGTCCCAGCTGTCAGCCTAAGCCTCGCCCTACTTTGGTGCCAAAGAAGGAGTCAGCCTTCAGTACGGTTGTAGAATGGAAGTGGGGTTAGAGGCGGAGGACCGTAGGGGCCGAAGGCCCCGGAGGGAATGTAGCCTCTAAGGACCATCACGATTCGCGAGCCACAAGAGAACACGAGGAACCGCCCTCCCCTGGCTGTCTGCATACCGTGATACCGTTCACGAGTCTCAGCTAAGCCTCAGCCCGTGTCATCGGAGTGTGAAGAAGCGAAATGAACGACGAGTGCGGCTGGCTGGTGCAGGCTGGTGGCAGACATTTAGGTGAGCAGTACCGTACAATCGGTCCCAGCAAAAGATATGGGCGCACTTACCAGCTGCTACCTGCCCGGAATGCCCTGTCTTCGTACCCAAGGCGCAACTGCAATAATGCACTCAACTTAAGAATGAGCGGTCGCAGCCTCGCAAGCAACCGGTGTAGTTGACACCACACCAAATACCACCAGATACCACTTCCGTCAAAGCGTCATTTGACGTAGCTACTCGCAAGCCACAAGCCACAACTAACCGTATGCCAAGTTGCCAACACAGCGCCTCAAACTTTTGAGCAAATAATGGATCCGGAACAACGCTGCCTACTCAACCTGGCTAAACCAGCTTCAAACCAGTCTGCATGAGGCACACGCAGCAACGCCGTGTTGAACACGTTCTCGGCAGGGATTGGTTCTCGGCGTACACGTGTCTGCCGACCTGCGTTTCTCTTACTCATGACGCCAGTAGCTGTCCCTTCAGCGGCATCAACCGCAAACACCAATTCCAATGGGACGATGCGGCCCCGCGGCAACCAAGCTCACTCCTCTGCGGCATCTATCAAACAACAACCGGTCCGCTAATGAGCCAACCAAAACATACCGTTATCAGGAACTGACTCCTTCACCCAACATCAAACGCTATGGCAACCGACCCAGCCGCCATCGGACGGCCTGGGGCAGGTGCAATGCCACAGTGGCTGCCGCAACTCATTAAATCCCCCAATGATATATACCTAGCTCTAACAGCACAATAAGGAGCTTAAGCTCGACACGCACGCACTTGTTTGCAATGGCCAACGTTTGATGATGTGCAGACACTCTGCTGCACCCCGCTGTATGGGCGTCAGCCCTGCCCCGCTGATAACAAATCTTCCGACTCCACACGCCTCCTCCTCTATCTCGCGCTCACCACATCTTTCTGTACGGCCTCACTATCGCATGACCCTCGCCCACGCACCCATCACGTCACATCCCACCTCATCAGATCACATAACCGGCTCCGGCGGCGGCGGCGTGACGCCCGCACCGCCCCTCAGCACCGCCTGCAACAGCTTCGCGCTCGGAGGCACTTTGCCGCTGGCCACCGCGCCCACGCCGCCGGCGGCGCCGCCCAGCCCCGCCGCGCCGCCACCGGCTGCTGCTGCTGCTGCTGCTGCCGCCGCCTCCTTCCGCCGCATGTCGTGCAGGGCGGCGGTGACGGCGTTGCGGTAGGTGTTCATTGTGATGAGCAGGTCGGAGCGCTTGGCCTCAAGTAGCAGTCCACTGGCGTGGTAAACAACACGTGGTCAGAATGCGCGAAAAGGAAAACTTGCAACAAGATTGGGCCACCCAGGAAGCATTGGGAGCAAGGTTGGGTTTTACACGCTCTGCATGAAGTGTAAGGTAGTCCCCGCGTCGATAAGCATGGGTACTGCCGCAAAGCCGCCCCACATCTTGCAACTAAACCCACTTTTCACACACGACACAGCCGATCACTCACCGGTATTGATCAAGCAGCGTCAACATTGATTGAGCCTCTGAAGGCTGCAGCAATGACCCCTTGGGCCGCGTGTCCAAGCTTCCCAGAGACGCCGCCTTGGCGCGCGCCGCCGCCAGGCTCGACGGCGTCGGCGGCGGCTCCGCCGCCGCCTCCTCCCGCCGCGCGGCCGCAGCCGCAGCCGCCCGCGACGCCGCAACGTTGGCGGCGGCGGCGGCTGTCGCCGCCGCCGCGGCAGCACTGAGTGCCGCTGCCGTGGCCGGCGGAGGCGGCGGTTGCGGCGGCTGCGCCGCCGCCGCCGCCCCAAAGCCGCCGGCTACACCGTCGGAGATTCCGGTTCCACCAGACACGGATCGCATCGCCTCAGCGTCAAGGAAGAAGGACGGGCGGGGCAGGCCGCCGGATCCGGATCCAGAACCGGAGGCGCCGGCCGTCCCGGATCCGATGACATCCATGCTGCCCATGGAGGCGGCGGAGGCGGCGGAAGCTGATACTGCTGAATCCAGCGACTGCACGGATCCAGAAGCAGATCCAGTGCTGCCGGTAGCCGCGGCTGCGGCGGCTAGGGAGACGCTGCCGTTGGGCCCGGGCGGCGGCGCGGCGGCGGCGGCCTTGAGCGCTGCCAAGTCAATGCCGAACGAGTCGCACACGGCGTCGAAAAACCCCTCAAGCTGGTCCTTGGAGGGAATGTACCTGTGTGGGGGGGGGGGCATGTGGTTAAAATCTTCCTGAAACGCCGTATGTACATGCACAGCTAGCATTGCCACAGCCTTCGCCGCCCGCCCCCTTTCGTAAGCATGGCGTGCGAAAGGGCGCGTGACGAGTTCGCCGTACCACCGCTCACGCCACTATTCCAGCAACACGCCATCCCAATCCCCGCCCCACCCTCACCCGGCCCCATCCGACATCCGCGAACCGCCCGGCCCCCACCTGTCTGTTTCCTTACGGGATTGGCTCAGAGTGAACCCGCCCACACCTGTCCGCCACCCAGCACTCGAGCAGTCGCTGCAGGTCCACTGCGCGCATGAGCGGCAGGATGCGGCTGTGCTGCGCGCACACAGCGTCCAGCGTGGCGTGCGGCAGCGGCAGCCGCTGCGCGTGGCTCACCTGCGCCGTGGTGGTGAGGTGTTTGCTACAGTTTCAGTGTCCCATGAATCATGGGAGGTATCCTTTTGCGATGTAATGGGGTGTCACGGAGCGTTGTAAACGCTGTGGTGAACTGGTGTGGCGTGGTGTATACCGGTGCGCAATGGAGCAGATGCAGGGGCGGCGCCAGTGCACAACCCAACACCCATTCACATGCCACCGCACCACACCCACCCACCCACCTCCACCCCACCCCACGCAACCCCCCCCCCCCCCACACACACACACGCCCCCCTCTGCACACGGCACCCACCCGCAGCATGGCCACCAGCTCGGCGCCGCTGAGGCTGTCCGCACCGCCCGCCACGTGCGCGAAGGCCTCCGCCACCCACTGCCGACTGGGGCTGTAGCCCAGCACCGCCACAGCCTGTGTGCGTGCGTGCGTGCGTGCATGCGTGTGAGAGCGTGGGTGTCAGACCGTGGGGGTGAGAGAGCGCACGTACGTGTGCTGGACACGTTGCTGCAGCAGAGGCCACAACCGTACGATGTGTACAGTACAATCCAGGACGTGGCTGCAAATCACATACTATACGGGTACGCAGCCGCCCCAGCAAAAGAGCCAACTGGTGCCTCTCTCGGCCCCTCTCAGCCCCGCTCAGACCCCAGCCCCCTTCTGGGCCTGGTGAAGCTTGGAATGTAAC
>NC_057016.1:3509940-3527539 GCF_000002595.2 Chlamydomonas reinhardtii | reverse complement strand
AACCACCTGGGAGTAGGTGGTTCCATTCCAAGCTTCACCAGGCCCCCCATATGCCACGCTCTTGTCCTCGGTCTTGTGCATTGGGTTCGGTGTAGTTTGGGCCGGTATCTACAACCTCCCCCCGCCCCTAGCCCCACCTTGATGAGCGGCGGGATCCTCCTGGGCTCCAGCTCCGCCAGCTGCTGCCGCCCGCCTTCCACCAGCTCCGCCACCAGCGGCTGCAGCAGCTCCAGCGTGTCGGTGCGCTCGGGGCCAGGCGAGGAGGGGACCTGCGGCGTGTGTGCATGTGTGTGTGTGTGTGCATGTGTGTGTGTGTGTGTGTGTGTGTCAGGGGGAGTGCTTTTCCATTCCCATAGCGAGACCCACAGGTGAGCCGCATGTGGAAGGCGCGTGTTATAGTTGCGTGCGGGTGTTGCGTGTGGGAGGCGCGTGTATGTGCGGGGAGCGTGTGCGAGGATCGAAACCAACGTGGGGTGTGTGACCCGCCAGCTGTCCAGCCTGGCTCCGTGTCTGTCTGGTAACTACCGTGCCCTAGCATTGCCCGCACCTTGGACGCCAACCAGTCCACCAGTGTCACGAGGTCGTGTGGCGGCGACGCCGCGCCGCCGCCGCCGCCCACCTCCACGTCCCACGCCGCCGCCGCCGCCATCGCAGCCAGCGTCGGCGGACCCGTCGTGAAAGCAGACGACGGCTGAGACGCCGCCGCGGCCGCCGCCGCGGCGGCGGCGCTTCCGCCGTTACCGTTTGCGGCACCGTTGCTAAGTCCACCATTGCCGGCGGCGGAGCCGCTGCTGCCGCCGTTGCCGTTGGCGGTTGTGGCGGTTGTGGAGGAGGAGATGCCTGGGCCGTTGCCGGAGGCGATGATGCGGGAGGCGGCGCGCGGCGGGCAGCCGCTTACGTTGGCGCTGGCCCGCGCCGCCAGTCCTCCGGAGGGGTGGCCGGCGTAGGTGGAGAAGAGCTGTCGCAGCAGCTTTGACAGCAGGCGCGTCTCCTCCCAGCCGCGGCCCTGAGGGTTGCGGGTGGGTTACGGTGTTGGAGGCGGTGGGGTCACAGTCATGACTAGCTAAGGATGTGGTAGGGGGTACGAGCGTTGCGCTGTGCGGCGGTGTACGTGGGTGGGTGAAGCAGGGGAGACGCGCATGAAAGGACACGCGTACAGCAGCCTGAAACCCAATCCATCCCGCGGAGAGGAGCCTGGCCGGTCCAATGGCCTCCGCCATGCGGTCTCCCCCCCCCCCGGCTCCCTGCCTGTGCTTCGCTCGTTTTCGTTGGTTTTGTTTTAGTTTGGGCGGGTATCTACAAATACCCCCCACACACACACACACCTACACACACACACACACACACACACACACACGAACACATTGTATTGTACCTTTCAAATGGGCCGGGTGCGCGGAGCTGGGGTAGTTTGGGCGACCTGGCGGACTGGGCGACGACGAGCTCAACTTCAACACCTTCGTCGCCCTGTTCCCGCTGGTCTCGGTACCAGCCCCGCGCTATTTGTCTCTTAAGCCCGCGTCACAGGTCCGGGACCCCGTCCGGTGCCCGCGATGCATGCGCGATATGCCCATCGGTACCGCTCGGTCACCTTCTGCGACCACCTGATGGCTCTGGTGGCTCTGGCGGACGGCGGACCTCGTCACGGAGTACGGCCAGGTCGCCGAGGCGTACGGCGCGGCACTACCCGCGACACGTCGCGGCGCGAGTTTGCACTATCAGGGGGGTAACTGGATTCTGGGGGGTGGGGGATGGGGGGCTTGTCACGAACAGCCGACGCGGCCACTGCGGCCGCGAGCGTGCCTAGCCTCGGTGCCGCCGTGGAGTGGGGAGCGGGAGGCCAGCTCCCGCCAGCCCACGGCGCACACACGTCACACGCACACACACACCAGCTTGACACGCATCTGGAAACGCTGCAACCGCCGCCCGCCACGTCCCCCATGCAGCCTCGACCCCGTTTAGTCGCAGTGCCACCGCTAACTCGCCCTCTTCCAATAGTGTTATTGTACTTAGTGGGCGGGATTTGGGACGCGTGATACCTAGCTTGTCTGCTGCACGCCGCCTCTCTTATCGCCGTTGCCATTCACATGCCCGTGACACTTCCTCGCTGCCGCCCTATGCCCATGCTTCCACCTTTGCCTATAGGTGAGCTCGACTACGACCAGCGGGCGGGAATCCGGGAATTAGGCGTGCTGGGTCAACGTTGTTTAGCGCGCCCAGGGTGCGGAGCATGGACGCATACAGGTGCATCGCGGGGTCAGGCCGAATGGTCGCCCGTGGGGTTCCAGGCTTATCGCGGGTAAGTATGACTACCTGGGTCACGACAGTCACGCGACGCTCGGTAAAATGGTGGGTATCGGTAAGTAACTCCGTCGCGTCATTGGGCGGGCTTTCGTTTCGTTTTTTAACACACGGACACACACCTACACACACACGCGCGCGTGCGCGGCTCACCCGCAGCACCAGCTCCACCGCGAGCACCAGTGTGGCGGGACTCACGCCGGCCAGGTGGCTCCTGGGGGGGGAGGGCGACACGATGACGTGTGTGTGTGTGTGTGTGTATGTGTGTGTGTGTGTGTGTGTATGTGTGGGCAGGCTGGGGTGAGCGAGGCTGGTGGCGTTGGTGTCGTTGCAGTAGATCAATCTTGGGGGCGGGGTTTGGTGAGGGTGTTGGTGGTGTGGGGGTGGGTGTGCCAAGATTTGTGGGAGGCAGGGGTGCGCACGTGGCGACCAGCAGGCGCGGGAGTACGGGTGCTTGGTGTCATGCCGGCCGCTTCCGCACCTGCCCCCTGCACAAACATGTCCCCTGCACCACCATGCCCCCTGCACCACCAGGGCTAGTACGTTCTCTTACTTGCTCCACTAGCTCCGCAGCCCTGTGCCACCCGGTCCGTCCCTTCCGCACCCTTCAATCCTCCCCCCCCTCCCCACACGCGCGCAGCTTTCCTCCTCGGCATAACAACACGCTGCTATGCTGCTGTTCCTGGCTACGCCTCCACTCCTTCAACAATCATGATTGTAACACCCCCCCACACACACACACGCAATCCTGCCCCCACCTGCAGCTGGCCAGGTGGTCCAGGCATATGCCCAGCCATTTGGTCCGGAAGGGGCTGCGCATGTCCCACAGCAGCGCCGCGAACACGCACAGCTGGTGCGCGTTGAGCAGCGAGCGGCCCTCGTCGTAGCGCCGCTCGATGGCCTCCACAACCACCTGCAGAGTGCAGGCGAGGAGGAGAGGGAGGGCGAGGCGGGGGGCGAGGTTAGGGCGGGGGAATTGCACTCAAGATGGTTTAAAAGTGAAGGGGTGAGTAGCCGTCCATGGGGAACGGAGTCATTGAATCACAAGTTTGAGGTGCGGGAGAAATGTGTAGGTAGGGAACAGAAGCGGGGCATAAATGCCGCTGCCACAGCCGGAGAGGGGCAGGCGGTAAAGCGAACCCACCAAGGGGGAGGAAGGGTGGTTGTGGGCAGCACACGGTGACAGGCGTGTGTGGGCAACGCTGCAGCCGTTTGCCCCGTCACGTTCCTCCCTGCCTCCCTGCCTCCCTTCCGCCCTGCACCACCCGCCCTGCCTTCCTCAACGCCCCTCCACTCCTTCCCTCCTCAACGCCCCTCCACTCCTTCCCTCCTCAACGCCCCTCCACTCCTTCCCTCCCCAACGCCCCCCCCCTCACCAGCACTCGCGTGTCCAGCGGCTCCATCGCCTTGTTCACGATGAAGGCGCTGATGCAGCCCAGGATGCAGCTCTGGGGAGGGGGTGGTGGTGGAAGGAGCAGGCGGGCGGTCAGGGGAGGAGGAGGAGGAGCAGGCGGAGAGGAGGGGACAGGATGGGGATCAGGGGACGACAGGAATAGGTCGTGGGGATAGGTGGAGGGCAGGGGGTGGCCTTCCGGCCTGGCGGCCTGGCGGCTGAGCCGTTTCGGGCCTGCGCTGCTCCCCACTGCTCACCGCTAGCAACGCACTGGAACAGCCAACACCCAACAGCCAACACACGGTATCCTTCCTCACCGTACAAGCCTCCCGTATAAAGCTGCACACACACATTCACGCAATGTGCGGCTCCTTAACACAGACACGCCATCCTCCTTCCCAACACACACACCCGCCCCGCCCCGCCCCGCCCCGCCCCGCGCCGGCCCGCCCCGCCCCGCCCCGCCCCGCCCCGCCTCGCCCTGCCCCGCCCCCCCCCCCCAGCACCCCGCCCACCATGCGTCCGAAGTCGGGTGTGCAGGCCAGCGGGTCCCTCAGCGCCGCGTGCAGGTCCTCCAGCCACATGTCGTCAACCATGAACCTGTGGGGGGCGTGTGAGGGATCCGGGTGCCGTCAATCATGTAGGCTAATCACCCAATGAAAACACGCCAGCCCGCCCGCCCGCCAGCCCGCCCGCCCCGCCCTTAGGCTTGTTTGGGCTAGCCCTGCTCCTCCCCCCCAGCCATGCCGCACCCTGTCATTGCTGTCACCCACCTGAAGCGGCGCGCCAGGCCCTGCAACGCGTGCCACTGGGTGCGTGTCACCTCCCCCGTGTGGTCCACGGCTTGGCGGAACACGGCCTGCGGGTGTGCGTTCATGTGTGGCAGGATAGGGGAATCGGGGTGTGCGTGAGAGTGGGCCAACGCACACACGAAAAGCTACCCTCGCCCCCCCGTCCCTGCTCTCCCCCCCCCACACCCGCACCTGCAGCAGCGCCACCTGCGGCAGGTAGCCGTGGTCGTACAGCGCGAATATGGTGTTGAGCGCCGGCGTCAGCACCTGCCAGGAGTGAGACCGCGCGCGCGTGTGTTTATTACCACACACAACAGTTAGCCGTGTTCATGATGCGCAAGGAAAATGCAGGTATTGTTTGCAGGCGCAGCATGCGGAGCAGCAACTCCAAACACGCATAAGCGCCACGCTCTCACACACACGGCACACGGATGCCGATGGTGACACTCACGACAGCACCGGTGTGTGAGACCCACCTGGAACCCGCCGCCCACATCGCTCCCCGCCGGCCGCCGCCGGCCCGCGTAGGGCCCCAGCCCGGCAAACGCGCCGCTGCTACTGCTCTTGCTGCTGCCGTTGCCGTTGTGGCCGTTGCCACCGCCGTTGCTGCTGTGGTTGAGGATCCGCAGCAGCCGCTCCTGAACCGCGTCCGCGCGCTCCCTGAGGCAGGCACAACAAAACACACGTATGACAAAGCACGACATTAGGAAAGCACGGAAGGGCGTGTAGGTCGCTGACCACGTCCGCGCCTCGTTGAGGCAAGACTTGGCCATCATAGCCATGTTCTTACACCCCTACCTACGCGGCGTCCGCTTTCGCCAATGGACTACGCGCCCACACGGTTGCACCTAGCGCCTGGGCAAACATGCGTGTGGACGGTGTTATGTCACCAACTCCGCAGGTTGTCCGTGGATCCCGCCGGATCGCTCGCCACCCGGACCCCGTCACCCCCGCCCCCTCCCCGCCCCGCCGCACCTTGTGAGGCACTTGCCGCTAACCGCCGAGGCGCAGCACAGCGCCTCCAGCTGCTCGGCGTCCATGCGCCGCACGTACATGGACATGTCGCGAACCAGCCGGCAGCGGAAGTCCTGCGGACGTTGCGAGTGCGGGCGAGCATGCGAGCGCGGGCACGTGGTGATGCCGTACACGGTACAGGTACACAGAGGGGCTGGCCGGGACAAACAGGGCACGGCGTGGTGTGGAGGGTGGCGCCGCATGTGCCCCGCGCCGCCCCACACAGCCTCCCGACACACCGCCGCACCACTCCCCGCCCCAGCCCTCACACTGTCCTATACACACACTCCACAGATCCCACACACATCAGTCCTGCCAGTAATGGTTTATCTTGGGATTGGAATGAACTACCCCCCTCCACTTGCTTAACTTGGTTTGGCTGGTTCAGTTTGAGTTGGTATTTACAACCCCCCCCCTCACCCCCTCACCCACCCACACACCCCCACACCCCCACACACACACCCTCACACACACCTACACACACTCACACACCCCTACACACACGCACACACACCTGCATCTCCTGCAGGTCCGACTCGTCCTGCCGCAGGTGGTAGAAGTCCTGGAGCTGTGTGTGTGTGTGTGGGGGGGGGGGGGGGGCAGGGGCCGCAGGACGACGACACGTGGCCACCTTGTTAGCTGTAGTCTTAGCGTTGTTTCAGTCGGCTCGTCCTGCGCCCTGTTACGTCTTAAACAAGGTATCCCGTATCACAACTCCCCCGGCCTCTGTCTTGAGGCTCCGGGCTTAAATTGACAGTGCCCACTACGCGTGCTGACCTGTAGCAGGAACGCATACGTGTCGTCAAGGCCCAGCAGACCCGGCGCCGACCGGTCCCGCCGCCCGGCCGGCGCACCACCATCGACGGAGGCGACGGGCGAGGCGCCCGCGGCGGCGGCGGCGGCCACGGCAGCTGCCGTCACATCCATACTCATTGAGGCGTTGGTGCTGCTGCTACTGCCGCTGTAGTTGTTGCCGCCAGCAGTGGCGCTGGCGCCGCCGCCGCCGCTGTGCATGGCGGCGGCGACCTGCGCCGCCATGGCAGCGGCGGCTGCCGCCGCCGCCGCCTCAGCCTCCGCCCTCAACAAGTTGTCGTACATGGTTCGCATCTGCCTCCAGCTGGCAACCCAGCGCAGCTGCTCCCACAGCACGGAGCACTCGCCGCCCTCACAGAACCCCGCGAAGTAGCCGGGGGAGGCGTTGGCCCCGCCGGCTGTGGAGGGGGAGCCGGGGCGTGCCGCAGCTGCGGCGGCTGCGGAGGGGGAGGAGGACGAGGGCGCGGGGGCGGAGGCGGAGGCCACTGCACGCGTGATGGTGCTGAGGCGCCGGCGCGCGGGCGCGGGCCATCGCGCCTGGCTGGGCCGTCTGCTGCCGCTAGCGTGCTTGAAGAAGACGCTACTAGAGCTGAAGCTGCGGCATGAGGTGGAGGGCGCGGAAGAAGAGCATTCCGCTGCGACGCCGAGGGGGCTCGGGGCCAGCCATGTCGGCCCGTGTGGCCGCAAGCCGCCCGCTGGAAGAACTCCCAGCGGCCCAGACGACGCAACCTGCAGTTTGGTTTGTAATTATCAGTGCTGGGGTGCCGACAACAAACGTTGCCCTGGGAAATATACTAGCGAATGTTCTGCCGCTCAAGGCCTTCGCACGCCGCGCTTAAAACTTGTATGCGGCCAGCCAGATAAGAAAACGCAGAAAGCCGATGTCAAGACGCCCAATAGGCGTTGCCGGGCCACTACTTATTAGCAACGTTCCCTTTCCGCCAGCACGTGGCACGCTCAGGCTTGCTCAAGCGCTCTTAAGCGCCAGAACTGAGCTATGATACCATGCTCTGACATGTCAGACGCTTCTGTGACTCGCGCGACCGCGCTGACGCAAGCTGGAGCGACGACGCGTGAAATTACCTGGCCCTGACTCCTTTGCCCACAGCCAATTCGGTGTGTTGTAGAGCTCATGAAATACAGATCGCAGATGCTTATCTGCTACGCAAAAGTTGCGCCAAACGCTTACAGAAAGACGAAGTACACCCAATTTAGCGGAAACAAGCGTGTATACTGCTGTGCCTGTGCGATTTAGGTGTAAAATGTTAGCAGTTATCTGCACATGAAGCAAATCTGGCGTGGACGGGGCGAGGCGTGGCCGGTTCAGCCAAAACGTGTTTGGATCCTGGGGCGGACAAAGTTGGCTGCCCATGATTCAAGCACACTTGAACACTCTCGAGAGGTGTTGATGTAAGGTTTTGCTATCAGTAGCCAACGTGTTCACTGCGCCTAGTTCCAACCGCAGGCGGAGCATACATGGCCGGCAAAAACCACGCCAGCCCTGATCGGAAAGTAGTACGGTCCAGTGCCCACTTACGCCCATCAAAATTCCTATGCAAAAGAGCGTTGCGCGCGAATGCGTACGTGACGATGCATGATCCAGCCGGCTTCAGAGTGCCGAAGGGTGCCGACAGCTGACAGCCCCGGCCAGCCCTAGCACTTCGCTCGCTCCTTCCGGCAGTCCCCCCTCACCACCTCGTGTCACGTCCAGCCTGTCTGCCTGTGTCCGGCCACATGCCCCTCTATGCAAGGTGCAGCAACGCCGGCCCACGACGCTGCCCCAAGTCGCCTGCAATAGCCAACCAACAGCCCGCAACTGAGGCCAGCACCTGGGCAGCCCTGGTACCGCCCTCCAGCGCTACTTGCCCGGTACCGTACGGCACGCGAATGCCCTACCACTGCCCACTACCCTCCGCCTTTGCCCTCCGCCAGGGCATGGCGCCGTGCCCCTGCTCCTGCCCCCGGCTTGAGTGCCGTCACGGACACACCACGTGGTCGCACACCCAGTCCCCATCCCCTAAATGTCCATGTGCATGCACCCGTACCCTAATCCTCATTATCATCACTGCCCCCCTTCCCCTCCTCCACCTCATCCGCCTCATCTAGCTCTTCCTCATTCAAATCATCGTCGCTGCCGCTGTCGCCATCACTACCACCATCCGAGCCGTCGCTCTCCACCAGGGCACGGAAGTCACCGACGAAGCCGCCGGGCCCAGGCTAGTAGAGGCCGCCTCCACCGCCACCTCCACCTCTAGCTTCAGGTACAGCGGCTCTGGTCGCCAGCGCCCACAGCTGCTTCACGCCAGCATCCAGCGCCAGCAGCCGCTCCAGCTGCACCAACACGTCACCCTGACCCTCACCCTCACCCGCACCCTCGCGCAAGCGATCAGCAGCACCGCCTGCCGCCGCCGCCGCTGCCGAGGCCCGAGCGGAGGACAGGGCAGGCCTAGCCCCCGCCCCAACACCCTGGCCGCCGTCGGCCGCAGCTGGAGGTGCGCCGCCGCCGCCGGCCCCTGTCCCCGTCGTGGCGGCGGCCTGGTCCCAAAGCTCCGTGAGGACCTGCGGCAGCATGTCGGTGCAGGGCCAGGGGCACGCGTCGCGGGTTGCGGTTACGATGCACATACATACACACACACAGTCACACTCACAAACATGATGTGGTGGACGGATGCACGTGTTCGCATATGCCGTTGCCGCACGCAGCTCGTGAGGCCTAATCTGGTTCATCTCCATTTGCACCGGCATCACGGACCCGCCAGAGATGCCGTGCCACGTGGGCCGCACGGGCTGCAAGGGCCACATGGAGGCCGCACGCGCTGTCCTAGGCTTTGCAACCCAACCCTGCACCACCAGCTGCATGCTCGTGTCCGCGCATGGCCCCCTCGCCCCGCCTCCCCCCTCCCCCTCGCCCTAGCTTGGTTTGGTTTAGGGCTGGGCTGGTAATCACACCCCCTCGCCTTCCCCATCCCCGGCCCCTGCCCCCGCGCCTGCACCACACCGCACCTGCAGTACTGCGTCGGCCAGGGCGGAGTCCGCACCAGGCACGAAGTCCCTCCCACCGCCCGGCCAGCGCCCCACATGCGCGGCCAGGACCACGGCCTCCACCGCAGCCGCCGGGGCGCCGCCAGCACCACCACAGCCGCCTGCGCCGCCACTTGCGCCGCCACCTGCGCCGCCACCTGCGCCGCCGCCTGCGCCGCCGCCTGCGCCGCCACCTGCGCCGCCACCTGCGCCGCCACTTGCGCCGCCACCTGCGCCGCCACTTGCGCCGCCACCTGCGCCGCCATCTGCGCCGCCACTTGCGCCGCCACCTGCGCCGCCATCTGCGCCGCCGCCAGGCCCGACGTCTTCGCCAATCCGGGCCGCCGCCGACCGCAGCAGCGCAACCAGCTCGGCCGCGGCTTCTTCGTCGCAGCCACTCAGCAGGATCGCATCCACGGCCGGCATGCAGGCATGCGGCGCCAGCGTATCCAGGCACTCACACGCGGCCTCCAGCGCCTCCCCTTCGTCGCCACTGGCAGCCCCCGCGTCAGCAGCCGCCGCACCGCCGCCGCCACCACCAGCCACCTGCCCATCAGCGCCCTTCCTGCGCTTGCGGAGCGGCTCTTGCTCCTCCTCCTCCTTCCCCTGCGGCTGCTGCGGCTGCTGGTCGGCAGCGGCAGCCGATGCCGGGTCGAGGTGCCGCGACAGCGCCGAATGCAGCCAGTGGTCCCACAGGGGCCGGTCGCAATAGCCGTAGTAGTCAGGAGACGGGCCACGCGGGAAGGCCCCGCGGACCAGGACCAGGTTCCGCTCGCACTCCGGGCCGCCGCTTCCCTCGCTGTCGTCGCTGTCTGCTCCATCGTCGCCATAATCGGAGCTGCCTTCATCGTCAGAATCATCGCCATCATCGGAGCTGTCTTCGTCGTCAGAATCATCGCCATCATCGGAGCTGTCTTCGTCGTCAGAAGCCTCCGGCGCCCACCCCGGCGCCGGTCGGCTGCTGTGCTTGTCCGCTGCGCCCACAGCGCTTCCGGGTTGTGGCGGCGGCGGCTCCTCCTCCGCCGCCGCGTTTGCTGGCGGCGCCGCCTGCTCCTCCACGACCGCCTCCGCCCACAGCCGCCCCACCGCCTCCCGCAGCACCGCCTCGGCATTGGCGGTGCCCAGCTGCAGCGGCGGCAGCCCCGGCGGCCGCGGCTGCCTCAGCGGCCGGTGCACCGCCAGCGGCAGGAGCTGGCCCGCAACGCCGCCGCCACTGCCGCCGCCACCGCCGCCGCCACTGCCGCCGTCGCCGCCGCCACCTGCTGGCGCCGGCCCCTCGCGACACTGCCAGTAGCCGTGGTGCAACTGGATGACGTACGGCATGTTCAGCAGCCGCGCCGCCGCCACCGCCAGCGCCGGGTCCGCGCCTGCGAACGCGTCATCGTCGTTTGCGCGGCGGTCCATCTCCATGGACAGGCGCCCCACCTCCACTCGCCCGCACCGCGCCAGCAGCTGCGTCACCGATGCACGCGGCCGCTGGAAGCGCGCTGTCGTGCAGTCGTACAGCAGCACCTCCCTCACGACCAGCTCCGGAATGAGCCGCTGCTTCGTGCCCTCGTCCGCCGCAGCCAGCAACACGACCGAAAGCCGGCGAAGGAACGCGGTCTGCGGCGTGTCGCGCGGTGGCGGCCCGATGAGCACTCGCCGGATGCCCCAGCCGCCGTCCCTGCGCCGCGCCGCCGCGCCGCCGCCACGTCCCAGCGCTGAGGCTCCCGTCACCGCACCGCCGCCGCCGCTGCTGCCACCGTTGCCGCTGCCGTTGCCGCCTGCCGCCGCCGCCGGCACCGTAGCGCCCTCCTGCTGCTCCCCCAACTCCCCGAGCTCCAATTCCAGCCATGGGCCGGAAGCGTCGTGCGCGCACTGCAGGCTGAGGCGGCGCAGGGCCCGGTGCGGCCGGCAGCCGGCCAGCAGCTGCGGCAGCGGCAGCTGTTTCAAGTTGGCTCTGGTGGGATGGGCGCACATCAGCTCGATCCGCTGCAGGCTAGGGATGGCCAGCAGCGATTGCACGGAGCTCGGCAGCAACTCGTCGCCTGCGTTGTCCATAACAAATTCAAACGCTGGATCCAGCAGCACGGTCAGCTCGCGAAGCTGCGGGCAGCTGGCCGCCAGCGCGTCCACGCCCGCGAGGTTGCCGGGGCGGTGCAGCGTGATGGCCAGGCGTTGCAGACTGGAGCAGCTGCCGGCGATGGCGCGAAAGACGCGCAACTGGCGCGAGAGTCGGCTTCGTGGTGCTTCGGCGCGCACGTGATCGGGGCAGCGCAGCTCCAGCTCTTGCAGGTTGGGGACGTGGCGGCGCACCGCCTCCGCGACATGCGTGAAATCCACTTTATGGTAGCCCGACCCTCGGTAGCACGCGTTGTAGAAGCTCCTGATGGCGATACTACGCAGACCCTGTCCAGAGACCGATGCAATCTTTGCAATTACGGAGCCGGCGAGGCGGCTGTCAGTGGCCGTCGGGGGCAGGTGGAGTTGGAGGCGGGTGCACGCCGGGAAGCGGGTCAGCAATGCCGACTGGGACAAGTTGGCCACCTTCTCTGGGTTGAGCAACAGTCGCACTTCTCGCATGGTGCTGTCACATACGTCTCGCATCTCGCTGCAGACGAGCCGACAGCGAGTGGCGAGGCTGCGCCGGGAGAAGGTTGATGTGCCCAGGATGGTTGCGCGCGCGTCCCCCGGCAGCACCCGCAACAGCTCTGTGAAGCTAACACTGTTCTCCATATTATGTTATGTAGCGGCAGCCCACGAAGGATGAAAAAGACAAGGGAAGCTTGCGAACAGGTGCGAGCTGGCGCTGACCACGTTCTTGAGTAGTATTTGTCAAAATCGTGGGTGTGCTTCTTAAGTACTAACAGGTTAGCAGAAAGAAGTCATCTCTGCCACTTAGCGCTCGTGTGTCATTGCTTTATTTTGCACGCGTGCTGATGTGGCCTCTGTCGATCACAACAGAAGCGCCTCTGGACCCTGCCGCGACGCCCAGTGGCACACTCGTCCCATTCTCCAGTGCCGCTGTTGGACGGCAACTTCGGTGACACTGAACAAGCGCGAGGTGTGTCAGGGGTCAGGCGGCTGGCCGTTGGCGCCGCATAAGCCGCCAATGCCGTCGTAAAGCTGGCCAGATTTCAATTCTGCTCCACAGACAGTGCCGTTCAACCGTGCATTCAACCCCGCATGGGAAGTGCTGCCTCGGACTTCGGAGTCAAAGCCCCAACTCCCCACACGATTCCAGGAAACCGTGTCCTCTCTCAATGCCTTTACGCGACAGCGCCGGGCTCGCTGTCTGGCATCACGCATCGGCGCCGCACAAGGCCCCATGGGGGTAGGCCGCCGCCGCTGGCGCGCAGGGCCACACCACGTCTCATCCAGGGGTCCAAAAATGCCCGTGATGGAACATGGCAAGGGGCAGGAAAGCGTAGTCCCGATGTGTGTGGCTCCCACCCGTGCCCACATAAATGCGTAGCAAGAAGGGACAAGGCATTGGTGCGTCGTTCGCGCGCTGTTACTGTACCGACGGTAGCTGGCAGGTTGTGTCGATGTTTTGCTGACGCGCATTCCTCACGCTCCGGGCGCCCGGCCAAGGCGATAGCACCACACAGACTCAATGCGACGCCACACCGCGCGGATAGCATAGCCGATGCGCACCTGCAGGCAGTCGACCGGCGTCC
Source organism: Chlamydomonas reinhardtii (assembly GCF_000002595.2). Taxonomy (NCBI): domain Eukaryota; kingdom Viridiplantae; phylum Chlorophyta; class Chlorophyceae; order Chlamydomonadales; family Chlamydomonadaceae; genus Chlamydomonas; species Chlamydomonas reinhardtii. The sequence goes on along the minus strand of NC_057016.1, from coordinate 3,514,544 downwards.
ACGGATGAGCTGTGTAGACGAGCACTAGCGTAATGCAACGGCGTGCAGCAAAACAATGGCCGGGCGACAGTGTGACAAACAGGGGCAAGAACAAGGCGAAGCAAAGCAGAAGAGGGGCCCGAATGTGTACGACAATTGTGGCGGGCAGGCCGAATGCGGTGCAACACGCCAACAACACAACCGGAGGTGAGGAAGCGTTGCTGATGGTGAGGATAGGTGCTGCGACGTTCGGTAGGGGAGCTGTGGCCGCGCACTAGTGGGGAGGAAGTTTCCGAGGCGTTGTTTCCGAGGCATTGTTTGTGGCTGATGTTTGTGGCCGATAAAGAAAGAAGTAGAGTTTCGGCTGTGAGCGGCTGGCGAGGAGAGGCGGGGGCTGTTGCGTTTGGAAGGCGGGCGGAAGGCCGCACACGCCGGGAGTCGGGCAGGCTGTAGATTCCGCTGAAGCTGCGTTTGAGAAGGGAGCCGAAGGGACAGCTGGGGTGGGACAGTTGGTGTGGGACAGCTGGAAGGGACAACTGGAAGGGACTACTGGAAGGGACAGCTGGGAGGGACAGCTGGGAGGGGACAGCGGATGTGGGACTGCTGCGGTGGGACAGCTGGGGAGAGGCACGGGACAGCTGGGGAGAGGCACGGGACAGCTGGCATGGGACGCTGGGTGGCTGCAGAGGCTGGCAGCGCTGGGGCTGGTACGTTGGTGGGTACTTGGGTACGCGGCTGGATGGTACTTGGGTACGCGGCTGGATGGTACTTGGGTACGCGGCTGGCAGGGGTCCAAAAATGCCAGTTTCTAGCGGAAGCGGGGGGGTCTGCCCCTCTCACCTCCCCAGGAATGGGTAGTCGGCGAGATTCGGGAACCGTATGCAGCCCCACGCACGAGGCGAGAATAATGCACCCCCGGAACTGCCAAATCTGTTCTCTCACAACAACTGAGCTGCAGACCAGCTCGCCACAACAACCGGTCAGGCATTGGTTATCACACTTCTTCGCGCCAACTGCAAAGCACCCTGCACATCGGGTGTCAAGCTGCGTTACAACTCCATTCCCCAAAAACCCCCAACCGACATGCCCACATACTCCCGCAGCTTGCTTGGCCACTCCCTCATCCAGAGCCAGCGGCACTTCAAGCCGCTCCAGCACCTCCTCACATACTCCCAACCCACGTGGCCTGGTCCGCAGCAGCCAGCAGGCGCTGCGGCTGCAGCTGCTGCTGCTGCTGCCAAGCATGGCTACTGCCAAGTAAGGCTTCTGCCAAGTAAGCAAGGCTGCTGCTGCTGCTGCTGCTTCTGCTACTGCAAAGCATGGCTGCTACTGCCAAGCTTCACTGGCGGCCGTCCAGGCGGCTCACACGCTCGCGCATCGCGTGCCGCCATCCCGCCGCCGACACCAGGGAGACTGTGTGAACGTGAGGCAGCACATCCCCCAGCTTTGCCAGCGCGATCCGGCCCTCCAGCTGCAGCTGCGGCGGCTGCCCCCCGAGGGCGCCTGCAGCGGCGGCGACGTCATAGACGTACGCCAGGACGCGGCCGGCGCGCCGCAGCTGCCTCCGCGCAGTGGACAGGCCTGTGGACGAGCGAGGGGCGTAAGGCGGGCTTGCTAGTAAGGTTGAAACAAGGTGGGGTGGGGCATGCGCAGGCGCAGGTTACGACCAGCCCTACCACGCCCGGTACTGACCTACATGCTAACAACACTGCAATCAGCACGTTCGCGCGAGTGCTTTCTTGACCGCCCGCAGACAACTAGTCAAGAGGGGGTTACTGTCTGGGGGCGGTCTGGGGGGTGTTGTCTGGGGGTGGTCCGCATGCAAAGCAAGGGTGGCGTGGGGTGGGTAGTACCGGCGCGATGGCGAGCCTGGAGGCAACGTTGGCGAGCACGAGCGCGACCGTGGGCAGCCCCATCCCAGCAGCGGCCACTTGGCGCATGAGGACGTGCGCGCCGCCGCCGGTGCACAGGCGGCGCCGCCGGTGCCGGACAGCCCGCGTCAGGTGGGTGGCTTGGTGGGGGCTTCATGGGCGGGGTGTTATCGACCTATCTACCGGTACCTATGATCTGCCTGCTGTGTACATTGCTTGCAGCAGGAGGACCCAGGGGCGGGGCTGACGCTGGTCGATCTGATGACGGCCCTCAACGACATGAAGACGGAGCTTTTGCAGGAGCTGCAGTATGTGAGGCAGGATGTGAAGCAGGAACTGGCGGGGGTGAAGGAGGACCTGGCGGGGGTCATCAATGTCACGGCCGCAGTTGTAGAGCACATTGCGGCCGACGGCCTCGAGAAGGAGATGCACAGCAGCGTTGAGCGGAATGTCAAGCTGGACAGCATTAGGGGCGTGGTGCGCCACATGCTGGGGCCCCTGGGTGTAAGCGCTGCTGACCAGGAGGTGGTGGTGGAGGCGCTCGTGCACCTACTACAGGTGCGCTACACGTGTGTGTGGGAGAGGGGAAGGGTGTGTGTGCTTCGGGGATCACCAAGCCCACTAGATTCGTACCCGAAGCGCACACACCCTTCCAGTTCCCACACACATGTGTAGCGCACCTGCAATCGCTGCACGAGCGCCTCCAGCACCTGCTGCTCCTGGTCAGCGCTAGCGCCCAGGGGCCCCAGCATGTGGCGCACCACGTCCCTGAGGCTTTCCAGCTTGAAGTTCCGCTTTACGCCTCTGCCCACCTCCTTCTCAAGGCCGTCGGCCGTAATAGCCGTAATGTGCCCCACCACTGCGGCCGTGACGTCGACGACCCACGCCAGGCCCTCCTTCACCCGCGACAGGTCCTGCCTCACATCCTGCCTGAAACCCTGCAGCTCCTCCAAAAGCTACGTCTTCATGCCCTTGACGGCCGTCATGAGGTTGACCAGCGTCAGCCCCGCCCCTGGGTCCTCCTGCTGCAAGCAGTGTGCGCAGCAGCAGGCAGGTCATAAGTTGGTCGAAAACGCCCCGCCCCCCGCCCATGAAGCCCCCACCAACCAAGCCACCCACCTGACGCGGGCTGTCCGGCACCGGCGGCGCCGCCTGTGCACCGGCGGCGGCGCGCATGTCCTTATGCGCCACGTTGCCGCTGCCGCTGCTGGGATGGGGCTGCCCACGGTCGCGCTCGTGCTCGCCAACCTTGCCCCCAGGCTCGCCATCGCGGCGGTACTGCGACCCATCACCAACAGTGCCGCCGCCACCACCGCCACCATGCCGGAGCTCCGCACCAGCCCGCCGGCAGGTGCGGCGCAGACCTGCCTGAGTCAGAACGAAGAGCAAGTAGTACTCAAGACATGCTATTGTTGCGGTTCACTTCAAGCGCTGTTGCACCGCCTCCCGCTCCGTCCCGTCCTCAGCCCTGCTCACTCACCTCCAGGCCCACCCGCGTCACACGTCACCGCGCCGTCGACAGCCAGCTGCGGCGGCAAGTAGCGGGGAGGAACGGGATGAGAGAAGAAGCGTCAACTCTGTTCACAAGCTGCCCCGGAACATCCAGCCAAGCACGGTGAGCGAAGCAGCGTAACGCGTAATGGCGGGAAGCGTGAAGCAGCACGCCGGGCCTCCGTAAGCATTTGCACCTCCGCCGCCAACGCGAGCGGCCGTCACGCGATGAGCGCCGTGCGCGGCGAGGGGCCGGCCTTCAGCAGCTGCTGTGTGGCGCGGCGCGTTGGCGAGTTGGGGCCCCTTTCGCGGCCCGCGGGGCGCGGGCCCCGCGGTCTTCGCCGGCATCTTCTTAAGCTCGGCCGAAGACCCCAACCACTCACCACAACTTCGCCGGCTGCCGGTGAATGCCGTGGGCTGCACGGGCAGGAGCGCCATAGCCCGCGCCGTGGGGAGTTTGCGCCCCTACGAGCGATGAAACCGGCCTCGTTGTTTTAGGACCATATTGCCTGGACCAAGAACGCCACCAGAACGCCCCAAAAGACCCCCGAGAAGGCCCCGAGAGAACGCCGCGGACAACACTGGCCTCCTCCGAGCGATGATGCCCGTAGGCCCACAAATGCTTGCGTAGCTTTCCAGTCTCCACCGCGCTTGCGTCCTGTCCCTGCGCCCGGTTCGCCCACGCTAGGCTTGCAACGGTGAGGGCTTCCAACCACCGGGATGACAGACCTCGCAGATACTGAGTGAGACCTATTGCGTCAATTTGCTTTCAGGTTTCCTCAGCAGCAAGCTAACGCCTACGAGAGCGAGAAGTACTGGAATTTTCTGGGATGAATGTATGAGTGGCGATTTTGTTTGCAGCGCAACTGCATGATCGGAGCATCCGGGGGGCACGGCTGGGGGCACGGCATGCGCAAGCCCCGTGCAAACCGAATTCCGCCAGCGCCACTCCCCGCGACGCGAGCATCTGTGCTTAGTCTCCTTACCACCACTCCTTGCCCCAGCCGGGTGGCAGTATCAGCCCTGTCCGAATCGCCAAGGAACACACGCGCCCAAGGCCCATACTTTTCCAAACCACCTGAAAGCATGCCATCAGCTACACCTGGCACTTCGTTCACATCCCCTGGAGCCTACCCACGGCATCACCGCTTCCCCCACTTCGTCGTCATTGTTAAATGGCTGGCACAGCCGGCGTGCCCATGCCCAACCCGCCGCTCAGCTCCAACGACGCGAACCAATCCTGCGCCGCCGCCTCGCGCTGCC
>NC_057016.1:3482440-3504940 GCF_000002595.2 Chlamydomonas reinhardtii | reverse complement strand
GGTTGGTTCTCTGAGTAACGAGGTAACGCCCACGAGAGCGAGCAATACTTAAGTACCTATGTTGCATATTTGAGAGGCAATTGTTTGTTTGCAGCGCAACTGCATGATCGGAGCATCGGGGGGCACACCATACGCGCGAGCCTTGTGCAAACCGAATTCCGCCACCACCACTCCCCGCGACGCGAGCATCTGTGCTTAGTCTCCTTACCACTTCTCCTTGCCCCAGCCGGGTGGCAGTACCAGCCCTGTCCGAATCGCCAAAGGACCACGCGCGCCCAAGGCCCATACTTTTCCAAACCACCTGAAAGCATGCCATCAGCTACACCTGGCACTTCAAGTCCGCTGGAGCCTACCCACGGCATCACCGCTTCCCCCACTTCGTCGTCATTGTTAAATGGCTGGCACAGCCGGCGTGCCCATGCCCAACCCGCCGCTCAGCTCCAACGACGCGAACCAATCCTGCGCCGCCGCCTCGCGCTGCCCCAGACCCGAGTGCAGGTGGTGGTACGAGTGGTGGTGCGAATGGTGCGAGTGTACGTGGTGCGCGCCGCCCGCGCCCGGCGGCGGCGGCGGCGGGTGTGGCGGCGCCGCCTGCCCCAACAGCGACAAGAACTGAGCGCACATCTGCCCCACACGAGATAGCGTGCGCACCGCCGCCGAGCGGCGCGCAGCGCCCGCGCCGCCGCCGCCGCCGCCACCGCCGCCGCCACCCGCTGACGCCCCTGACGCCGAAGCGCCGCCAAAGAAGGAGGGCGTGGAGGGGCCCGCGCCGTCATCACCGGCCGCCGGCGGTTGGTAGTTGGTCAACGACTCTGCGGCGGCGCGGCACTGGTCTAGCAGGGCCGCCAGGTCTCGCGGCCGCGGCCAGGCGGGCCCCAGCGACGCCGCCTCTCCCTCGCTCAGCTGCGGCGAGGTGGCGGCCAGGAAGGACAGCGCGTGGTGCGCGCAGGCGTACAGCTTCTCAGCCACCTGCGCGCTGTACTCGCTGCACACAGGCACAGCGGCGGCGCTACTGCCGACCGCGGGGTTGGAATCCGAGAGCCGGCGGCCGCCGCCGCCGCCGCCGCCGCTCGGCGTGGCGCCGCCAGCCGCGCCTAGGCCTAGGCCGCTGGCGGCGCGACTGGCGGGCGGCGGCGTGGAGAAGCCGCCGCCGCCAGCGGCGCCGGCGCCGCCGCCGGCGGGCGGCGTGGAGGGCGTGCTGAGGCTCCCCAAGGTGTCCGACATGCCACGTGACATGGAGAAGCGAATGCTGGGTGATGTGGAGCCCAGCGTCGCCACGCCAGCAGGTATCGGGGAGCCCAGGCCGCCGCCGCTGCCGCCGCCGGGCGTGCCACTGCCGCCGCCTGCACCCCCTGCCGCGGCGGCGGCGAAGGCGAAGGTGGCGGCGCCGCCGGCGGGCGGCGCCGCGGCGCCGGCGGTGGCGACGCGGAACCAGCCGTCTGCTGCGGGCATGCCTGGGGCGGGCATGGCCGCCAGGGCTGCCTCCCGGGGCGTGCGCGGGCGGCAGTCCACGGCGAAGGACTTGGCCAGGCTGGGCGCCGCCAGCCACGTCAGCAGCGTGGACAGCGCGGTCCTGTGGGTGTGGGTGTTGATGTGTGATGGTGTTGGTGTTGATAGCGCTGATGTTGATAGTGTTGGTGTGTTGGCGAGCAGTGTTGTCTTTCCCGCTACCCCTCTCCTTACCACTACTCCCTCCGCCCCTGCCTCCCTCCGCCCCCGCCTCCCCCTCCATCCGCGCCCCTCCGCTCCGCACCTGAAGTTGACCAGCGACGCGGGCAGCACCAGGTGCCAGCCGCCCAGGTAGGGCGCCAGCTGCCCCAGCAGGAACAGAGCCGCCTCCAGCTCCACCAGCCCCGACAGCGTCAGCGGCTGGGCGCAGTCGCCGCCGGGCGGCAGCACCGCCAGCAGCAGGCGAGGCTCCAGAGCCAGCAGCAGGTCCAGAGCCTGAGGGGTCACGAGAGGGGTGAGGGAGGGGAGCCTAAGGCGTCACGAGAAGGGGGTTTTATATTCATGCTTAGTTAAAAAAGTGGTAGGCCGTAGGCACTGTATTGGTGAGAGGAGGGAGGCCAGAGGAGGGGGCCAGATGGGCAAGACGCTAAGACGGGAGGACTGCATGAATCTGTGCCGTGGGAGGTGCCTACGTGCAAGGTATGTGCCTAGCACAGCAATGAGTTGCAACGCCATGGTTTATCAACCTGCAGCATCCACACTCCCGACCCACACCAACGGCTCACCTGCTCAACCCCCAGCCGCGCACGGCCACCCTCCCACCCTCCTGCCATGCCCGTTCTTTCCCTCCTTTCCCCTCCTTTCCCCTCCTTTTTGCACACGCGCACCCACACGCACACGCACACGCCCGCACGCACCTCCCGCTCCACGTCCACGTACTGCCCCAGCGTCCGCAGCAGCGCGCTGCTGAACTGCAGCAGCGTGCACCACTGCCGGTGCACCGGAGACCACACGCCGCCCGAGCCCGCCGGTCCGCCGCCGCCGCCGCCGCCGCCGCCGTCCGCGGGTACCAGGTAGGCGCCCGCGGTGTCGGCCGCGGCGGTCAGGGCGGCGGCGGCGCCGGAGGTGGAGGCGTAGGTGCCGTCCACCCCGGGGCGGTAGGGGCCGGTGCCGGTGACGGCGACGACGTTGAAGGCGGCGAGGCGGCCGCCGCCGGCGGACAACAGGTGGCGTCCAGCCGCAACCACCTGGTCCAGAATGCCCCTGTCGACACACACACACACCAAACGTAATACTGTTACAGTATAGCGTAATACACCACACAGGAACACACATATATATATATATATATACACACACGGTTTTACCATATCCGCATTGAAGCTTCACAACCCCCCTTGCAGCTGCGCTCTGCAAGTTTGGCTCGGTTTGGTAGAGTTCGGGCCGGTACTTGCAACCCCCCCTCCCCGCCGCCGCCGCCGCACCTGTCGTGCAGCGCCTGTGCGCCCTCCGGCACCTGCGCCACCGCGAGCGCCAGTGCCAGCATGCCCACATCGCCCGCCGCCGCCGCCGCGTCGCCGCCGCGCAGCGACAGCAGCGACGCCACCGCCGCCGACTGCCCGCCCGCCGTCGCCGCCGCCGCCGTCACGGCGGCGGCGCCGCCGGCCGCGATGGCGGCTGCTCGTCCCGCTGCCTCCAGAATGTGCCGCCCCAGGTCGATGTGCGCCATGAGCGGCGGCAGCCACTCGTGTGTGGCCAGGTGGCGGGTGGACTCCAGCAGCAGCTGGGCGGCCAGTAGGGGGCTCAGGCCGCCCGCGGCCGCCAGCTCGCACAGCTGCGTGTCGGGAACAGGTTTGGGAGGGGAGGAGAGGGGATGAGAGCGTGCGTGCGGTCAGCGGCGAGGGTGCAAGGCACACGATACGGTACACATTGTGTGGGGGTACGAAGCTGTTCGGGATAGCTCCATAGCGTACAGCGCTCGTGATCACGGTAAGAGACAGGATGGTGCGCAGGAATGAGGCGAAGGAGGAGGAGGAGCGCAAGCAGACCAACCCCATGCCCGCCCCTGCTTTGCTTTGTGCGGTACCTGAGGCAACATGGACAGCAGCGCCGACGACAGCTGCTGCCGGTCTGTGGCCGCTGCCTCCGACTCCAGCGCGCCGCCGTCCGCGCGCGCCGCCGGCAGCAGCTGCAGCGTCAGCAGCAGCGACCCTGCCAGCGAGTCCGTCACCTGCCCCAGCACCACCGCCGGGCACTGCGGCAGCCCCGCCGCCGCCACCACACGCGCCCAGCCCGCCACCTGGCGCGCGAGGGAAACCACCAGCGCCAGGAAGGCGGCGTCGGCCGCCACCCCGCCGGAGGCGCCCGCCACGCCGCCGCCGCCGCCGCCGCCGCCATTGCCGGGATTCCGCCGTGTCTGCGGCGTGCCGTACACGCCGCCCAGGCCCAAGCCCGGGGTGCGCGCCGGCGTGGCGAAGCCGCTGGCGCCTCCGCCACCGACGCCACCGACGCCACCGCCGGCTGTGCCCAGTAGCGCCGGCCTGGCTGCCTGCACCGCCGCCAGCAGCAGTCGGGTTGCGGCCATGGCTGCGGCCAGGCGGTGCGCGTGCAGCCGCCGCAGCCCCCAGTCCGGAGCCTGGCTGGCCGCGCGGCCCTCAGGCGAGCTGCACCAGTGGAGCAGCGAACCCACAGCAGCCGACGACACAGCCGCAGCGGTGGCCAGCACGCCGCCAGAGGTGCCGGCGGCGGCTGTGCCGCGGCCGGCGCCGGGCGTGGAGGGCTCGGGGTTGGAAGCAGAGGAGGCGGGGGCGGGAATGGGGTCGAGGAGGGCGGCGGCGGCACCGGGGGACCCGGGCGCGGGCGTAAGGCGGCCGTCACGCGCCAGCACTGCCGCCAGACTCGCCGCGGCTTGCAGCGCCGCCAGCTTGGCCTCCGCCACAGCGCACCTGTACACGTCAGAAAAACAGACGAAATGGGACCACATCACTTCCATTAGTTTGCTACAAGGTCTCACACTCTGTCTGGCCTTCTCCACACCCAAAGCAGCAGGCGCCGGCCTTGCACATACGGTGCTTCGATACACGGGATACGCGCGCAGCGCAAATCATGCACCGTCTATTTGTATCCGTTCATGGGTCTATTTGCCTTATGACAGCTCCGACTCACGCGCTGCTGACGTGTCCCAGCGCCAACGCCGCCAGGTCAGCCGCCTGCAGCGTGTCCGCCGCCGGGCCCAGGAGCGCCGCCAGCCGCCGCCGGCTCAGCAGGCAGCCCTCGGCGGCGCCGGCGAAGGCGCACGGCGCCACGGCGGCGGTGGCGGCGCCGTAGGCGGCGGCTGAGGCGGCGGCGGAGACGGACGAGGCGGAGGCGGCGGTGAGGGAGGCGGCGAAGGCGGAGAGCGCGGCGGTGGCCTGCGGCTGAGGCGCCAACAGCTCTGCGCTGGTGTTGCACCTGCATATGCATTGTTGTGGTTGTGGGTGTGGATGTGGGCGTGGGCGTGACAAGCAGGTAACGGAACTGGACGGGGCACGTGTGGTAACTCTGAGCGCTGTGGAACGTGTGCGGGTCAGGGCCTTTGCTCCATACGGAGTCCGCGACGCCGTGCACGTGCGGCATGCCACGCATACAAATCACCTATTCATACAGCATTGCGCTCACGCCACCGCACGGACACCTACACACGACCCGCGCCACCACCACACCCACACAGGCACGCACGCACGCACCCACGCACCCAACGCACGCACGCACCTGCTGACCAGCGCCGCGCCCAGCGGCTGGCGCGACAGCAGCTGCGCCAGCGGGTGGCTGGGCGGCAGACCCAGCACCAGTGTGGGGTCCTCCATGCCTCCTCCCCCCGCCCCTCCTCCTGCCGCTCCCGCTCCGGCGCCTCCCAGCGAGGGCGACGACGCCGCGCCCGGCGAGCCGCTGGCGCCGCCGTGGCTGCTGAGTGCGTGCGCGGCCGCCACCGCGCCGTTGACCAGGTCGTCGTGTACGGACTGGATGTCGTACAGTGCGGCGCCGCCGGAGGCCAGCAGCGCCTTCACGCCCGACAACTCCTGAACAGGCAGGGGTTACATTCATGATTATTTAAGGAGTAAAGGCGTAGGCAGGAATAGTAGTAAAGCCGGCGAGGTTCAGGGGTGGGGTTGCAGGGCTTTTGGTCGCGTGAGGTGGGGCGAAGGTTCCAGGCCGGTCCCAAGCCCGAACACGAGACCCAGGCAGCGCGCCATGCTCCGAAGCAAGCAATATGACAGTGCTCGATCCGCTTGTGCTCTAGGACACACACCCACACACCCACATCACACACACACATATACGGCAACGTACAAACGCCCGTGGTAGTCCCGTACCTGTCGTATCTCGGGCGCCAAAGACACCGCGTCCGGCTCCGGCTCCTGCGGTCCCAGCGAGGGCGGCGGCCACAGCCCCGCCACCACCCCCGCACCCATCTCCAGGTACAGAGCCGCCGCGGCGCGCTGCAGCATGCCCACCGCAGCCTCCACCTGCGGGACAACCACCGCCGGGCCACTGCCGGCGGCGGCACCGGCCGCCGGCGCCGCCGCGGCCTGCAGCAGCCGCAGCAGCGTGCCCTCCCTCACCACCCGGTCCAACACCGCGTCCGCGCCGCCAGCCGCCGGCGCCGCCGCGCCGCCGTCCGAGCCGCCGCTGGCGGCGGCGGCGCCCGCCGCCGCGCGCGCCCTCGCCACCGCCTCTGCTGTGAGGATCTGCAGCGCGTACGCCTCGCACAGCCAGCGCTGCTCCACCGCATCCACACCACCCAGCGGCGCCTCCGGACTCTCAAGCGGCGCGGAGCCGTCGGCGCCGCCGCCGGGCGCCGGCAGCGCCGCCACGCCGGCGGCGCGGTAGGCGCCCACCGGCGCCAGCGCAGCCTCCAGGCCCGCCCACACGTCGCGCGAGCGGCGCAGCACCGCCAGCGCGCGCGCCGCCGCCGCGGGCTGCTGCCACAGCGCCGCAGCCAGCCGCAGCGCCGCCGCCAGCACCTGCGGCGCCTCGCGCTTGAAGCGCGCCGCGTGCTGCAGCGCGATGTGGCAGCCGTCCAGCGCGGTCTTGGGCACCTTGTGAGCGGCGCCCGCTCCTCCCGCCCGCTTCACGACCGCCCCGCCGTGCTGCGGGTGCGGCGTGCCGCCGGCACCACCACCGCCCGCCGCCGCTCCCAGCACCTCCGCCTCCAGCGGCGACGGGAACATGAGCGCGTCCAACAACTTGGCGTGGCACGCCACCGCCTCCGCCGCCAGCGCCGCCGCCAGTGCGTAGTGGCGCGGGTGCGCCGCCGCCGCTGCGTCCGGCGCCGCCAGCAGCTGGCGCAGGCAGGCCTCGGCCGCCGAGTGCGACGGCACCGCCAGACCTAGGCTGACGCCGGGCAGCGAGCGGCCCACGGGGCGGGACACGCAGGCGGCGATGGACAGCAGCGCGCGGAGAGCCAGGTAGCTCACCTGTTGGTGGGGGGCGCGTGGGTGTGTGCGGGATTGCGGGTGTTTCGAGGAAGCGCCACGGAGGGGGAGGGAGAGGTGACGGTTTGTGCACGTGACTGCACGTGGTTTTGTTCATGATGTACTCCCGCACGTGTCACATGAATGCGAACGGCCAGCTGAGACAGCGAGCGCCGGGAGGCAGCCGAATCATCCCTACCTGTATGTCACGCACGCCTCAACGTCACCCAGCACCGTTCACTGTTCCCAGCGCAACGACAGACCCCTCACCATTTACCCCCCCCCCCTCATCCCCACCCACAAAAAGATCTCCACACATGCCCTCCAGAACCCCCCCCCCCCGCGCCGCCCCGCAGCTCCTCCCAGACCCGCGCACCTGGCCCTCCGGCTGGCTGTCGTCTCGATCGCTCTCGCGGTAGGCGATGTAGGAGGCCACGTGCGCCGCCGGCGGCGGGTCGCCCCCCGCCAGCAGCCACTCCTCCAGCGGCTGCTCCTGGCTGTGCGCGCAGGCGGCGGCCAGCAGCGGCGGCACCAACGACACCAGCTCGGCCGCGGAGCGCTCCAGCGCGGGTAGCTCGGGGCGGGAGGCGTCCTCGGCGCGAAGGCGCTGCGTGCATGGGTAAGGAAAGCACAATGGGGAAGGGTTGGTGATGAGGTGGTTGGAAGGAAGGCGCGTGTGCAGTCATGTGCTTGGTGTGGGCGCCGCCTCCCGCCCTGAGCAGCCCAGCAGCTACCGCCGCCTGTTATCCACCCACCTCCAGCTCCTCCGCGGGCGGCGGCATGCACCGGGCCAGCAGCACGCCGCCATGCAGCAGCAGCAGCTTCAGCAGCGCCGCAGACAGAGTGGACACGTGCAGCCGCGGCGCCGCCGCCGCCAGGAGCTGCTCCGGCGTCAGAGACGCAAACGCGCCGCCTCCGACAGCACCAACACTGCCGCCCCGGACGCCAGCGCCTGCCGCCGCCGCGGCCGCCACAGCGCCCGACACGCCGCCGCCACCGCCGCCGCCGTACGGCACAATCGCGCCCGCCGCCGCCGCCACCACATACGACGCCGCCGCCGTCGGCAGTGCCTCCACCGTCACCTGCGTCAGGTCGGGGTCGGTCACGAAGGCGCCGGCCGTGACCGCCAGCCGCAGCAGCCGCAGCGCCGCCGCCGTCAGGCCCCAGCGCTCCTCCTGCGCCGCGTAGCGCCAGGCGTGGTGCGCCGGCAGCAGCTCGTGCAGCACCCACAGCGCGGCGGCGGGCAGCGGCGCTGCCGCCGCGAAGCCGCGCGCCAGCAGCCCCGCCAGCAGGTCCAGCAGCGCCCGCGTGAGCGGGTAGCGCCCCGCCGGCGCCTCCAGCCCCGCCTGCAGGCCGCTGAAAGCGGGCAGCAGGCCGCAGAAGGCGTCGATGCCCTGAGGCACTGTGAAGCTCGCCAGCGACTCCAGCGGCACGGAGGCAGGCAGCCCAGACAGCAGCCCCGCGCCGCCGCCCAGCCCGGCGGCGGGGCTGGCGAACAGCGGCAGCAGCGGCAGCAGCGCCAGCACGCGACCCGGCGCCACCGCCGCCACCGCGCCCAGCAGCTTGGCCGCGTCCGACAACAGCTGCAGCGCCGACACGCCGCCGCTGTCACTGCTGCTGCTGCTGTCCAGTCCCTCTGCCGCCATGCGCGCGGCCAACTGCGGTGTTGGGAAGGCGCCACAACAGGGTTAAGCATATGGAGCAACTGGATGTACCAGCAGGCCTGCATACACGGCTCTCCTCTCTGCAGCGGCAATCCTTCGTGCCACACATACAGCACACGCACATACAGTGACTACTGCTTTGCTTTTTGCTTGTGCTTCTTAACACAGTGACTACACCACCCGCCGCGACCGCCCCAGGAGCAGGGCGGCGGCTGCGTGCAACAGCCGCGCCCGCCACCTACCTGCGGCCCCAGCGCCAGGATGCCTGCCACCACGTCCGTCCAGCTGCGAGTGGCGCCCGCCGCCTGCTGCTGCTGCTGGTGGTGGGTGTGGTGGTGGTGTCCGCGCGGGCCGAAGGTGACGCTCTGCTGCAGCAGGTCGGCGGTGAGGCCGGGCTCCAGCGCCGTCAGTTCCGCCAGCAGCGCCAGCGTGTCGCCCAGGTCGGACAGCAGCCTGAGGAGGTGGGGAGAAGGAGAAGGAGGTGAGGAGAAGGAGGTGGGTATTGTGAACTGTGAAATTCCAAAAGCGCCGGCACAACAAGGGGCATAATACTTGCGAGTCATTCCAACCCCTGGCGTAGGGAGAATGGGGCAGAGGTCGTATTACGACAGTGGGCACAAGGGAGGGAAGGAGAGAAGACGTGTTGGACGAGGCGGAATCCGCAGCCGATGGAAAGGGCCCTCCACACAGCTATGCCCTCTTGCACAGCGCATATGCCGTGAGCACAGACGCACACATGCACACAAGCACACACGCGCACACACGCATGCGCGCAGGTGCCGCACCCCGGGTCGCCGGCGTGCGTGAGCGGCTGGTGGTGGTGCAGACAGTGCTCCAGCGCCGCCACGCAGTGTGAGGCGCGGCCCAGCAGCAGCACCTGGCCGCGGCTCTGGCCGCCGCCGCCGCTCACGTCCGCGTCCCACGCCACCAGCACCCGCCGCCCGCGCAGCTCCGCCAGCGGCGCCGGCAGCGGGCACAGCGTGCCGATGCAGCCCTGCGGCAGCTCCAGCCCCGGCACCGACGGCGCCAGGTTCCAGGGCAGCGGCGCCGCCAGCTCCACCTCGCCCCCGCCCAGGTGCCGGATGGCCGGCTCCTGCGCGTCGTGTAGCACCACCAGGCTCACGTGCCGCTGCAGGAAGCCGTAGGCGGCGCGCGCGCTGTCCGCCGACGCCGCCGTCGCGCGCAGCAGCCGCAGCAGGTGCCGCGGCGACGCGGGGAACAGCCGCGCCGCCGCCGCCAGCAGCGCGCGCAGCGGCGCGGTGGCGGCGGAGCCCTCGTCCCACAGCTCGCCGCAGGCGCGCGCGTCGCCCGCCACGCACAGCCTCAGCAGCCCCTCCACGGCGTCGTAGGTGGCGGCGTCCACCGAGTCCACGCCCAGGTCAAAGGCGGTGCACAGCACGCACAGCGCCTTAGTGCCCACGCCGCGGTACACCAGCAGCAGCGCGCCCACGGCGGCGCCGCCGCCGCACAGCGCCGCCAGCGCGCCGCCGGCGGCGGACAGGCCGCCCACGGCGGCCACGCGCGCCTCCAACTCCCGCGCGGCGGCGTCCAGGTCGCGGACCATGGTGCTGCCGGGCGCGGCGCCGGCGGCGGCGTAGGCGCCGTCCATGAGCCGCAGGCAGCCCGCCCACGCCAGCAGCAGCAGCGCGCTGCCCGGCCCCGCAGCGTACTGGCTGATCTGGTTGTGTACGTCCACCGTCCGGCCGCCCAGCGGCAGCAGCGCCTCCACCGAGCCCGCGCCGGACAGGCCCGACGCCCCAGAGTGCTGCTGCGGCGCGCCAAAGGTGGGCGGCGCGGAGGGCGGCGTGGGCGGCGCCGCCGCGTTGGCCAGGCGCACGTGGCCCGGCAGGTCCAGGCAGCTGAGCAGCAACAGCCCCGCCAGCGGCTGGCACAGCTGCGCCGGGTCGTTGGGATCGAAGGAGGAAGAAGACGCGGTGGCAGCAGGCACGTCGCCGGTGTACGGCGGGGGTGCCGCCGTGCCGTTGCTGCCGGCGGCGCCGCCGCCGTGGCCGTGGTGGCCGGCCTTGGAGGGGAAGACGCGGTCCAGCAGCAGCCGCGCCAGTGCCTGCGCGCGCTCCGGCTTGGCAGCCACGCCGCACACCTCGTGCAGCAGCAGCAGGCAGTTGAGCAGCTCCAGCCGCTCCGCCAGCAGCTGCGCCCGCATCTCGCTGTGCGCAGCCGACAGCCACTTCAGCGTGGCCATGCTGCCGGCGGCGCCCGCCGCCGCGGTCGTCAGCGCGCCCGCGGCGGCGCCAGCCGCCGGCTGCGCGCCGAGCGCGGTGCCGAGGCCGGCTGCTGCACCGCCGCCGGCCGCACCGCCCGCGGCCTCTTTGAGTCGGCGCGTGATAGCGGCGGCGCCTGCCTCCAGGTTCTCCCGCAGCCGGGCGTGCAGCTGCTCCTCCAGCCCGGCCTTGGTGAGGCGCGACAGCAGGTCCTCCAGAAGCCCGCCCGCCTCGTCCGGCTCGCCAGCTGTTGTGGGGTTTGGTTGTGGTGGAGATTTGATTGGTTGGTTGGTTTGGAGGCATGTTGATGGGTTCCAGGGATGAAAAGCAGGCACGGAGCGTCGTCACAACGCGTAGAGAAGATTGGTCGTGGGTCCGGGCAATCCGCGCCCGGGCAATCGCGTCGCGCTGTTCCCAGCAGAGCAACGCTAGCAGTTGTCCTTTCCAAAGCATCCTCAGCTCACCCTTCAGCATCACCACTTGGATGCATTTGAGCAGCACGATGCGTTCCGAGTGGTAGTAGCGCACCACCTGTCAATGGGCGGTGAGGTAGGGGCAGCGGCGTCGGCCAGAGCAGGCACTTAGCATCCGAACGCCCCGCACAAGAGCCCCCGGTCCCCCGATCCTGACCGCGCACAAGTGCATGCATGTCAGTGTTCCCTGGGACACTTGGCATGGGTGATGACACGGCCGCTTCCGGTTGCCCACGCGGGGGTAGCGTGCGGCCTAGCTGTTCAGCTGCCCGTGCCGGAGGCTCCCCTTTCCACCCTGCAGACCCGCCCCTCGCCAGCTTCTATGCCGCTCTCCCCTGCTGCCCAGGCACCTGCAGCAGCAGCTCATTCACAGCCACGGGGTCGCTCTCCGGCAGCTGCTCCGGCGTCAGGTGGGGCGCGTTGTCCTTCAGCCACCGCTTGAGCAAGAGCATGGCCTGGACCTCATCCAAATCCTGCACAGATCGCAGCATGCACCCGATAAGCCTCCATGCGCACAAATGCATTGAGGCCGCAGCTGGCCGGGTCCAGATTTTGGCAGCGAGTGCGGAATGGCGCCAACACGGCGGCTTGTCCTCACCAGCAGCTTCGCCAGTCGCAGCGCCAAGGGACGGTGCTTGACATCAAAAACGAATGCCTTTCCCTTGAACTGCAGCCTAGTATTCTCCGAAATTTGCTTCCGCGACGCCTCGTTGCTGGGACGGAAGCGTTGAATGCCATTAAGGAGCCAGTCGAAATTCTCTTCCAAAGAAGCCTTGCCAACTTTGCCCGACTGCAGCTTGCTGTGCAGCGCACTAAACGGGCTGAAAATAAGGGCGTCCATCGTGTTTGCCCTTCCTATATTCCTAACATGTTCGTTTTCGTGCAGCTAACTAGAAAACAGGTGATCTGGTGCGTCTGTCGCGGGTTCAGTCAAGTCCAATGGTGCATTGGTTATTCTCGCACTGCAGGGCTATCGGCCTTCTGACAAATGGTGTAAGTTTGGACCTCAAACGACATCTTCGAGCAACAATGCGGGCGTCTTGAGCTGCTTTCCCAAATACTCAGCTAGGCCCTGCTGGACAAATGGCAGCAAACGCGCCTGGAATGGCGTCAGCGTCGCTGGCACCTGGACTGGCGCGTAAGGTTAAAAAGGTAAGAACTTGTCCTGCCAACCGAAGTTGCGCTTGGGGATCAACCCTGCTGGGGCTTCGCTGGCTTGAGAGGCACAGCCAACACACGCTACTGATGCGTGCAGGTTCTTGAGATAAAGACGGAGACGCCGGAGCTCCTTAGCTCGTTGCAGACCCTTTCGACCTTCTACACGGACAACACCCCAGCAGCCCGGCGCGGGTTGCGGACCACTATCGAGAAGCGCGGCCTGGCCATCAATGAGCGCTTCATTGGGGCAGCAGAGTCGGTCATCAAGGTAGGTCTGCAATTGGGCGTGACAGGGGCGCGCGGCGGAGCCGCAGCTACCGTCTGCGCTGCGGGGCGGGGTGGGGGCGGAGCGCGCCCAGGCGCAACAGCCCGCTGCCACCATCGCACATGCCTCCCCCAGCCGGTCAACGCTGCAACCCCCTCCTTCTGCCCCTCCACCCCCATCCCCCACCCCCAACCCCACCACCCACCATTACTCGCCAGGCGCTGGATGAGGTGCAGCGCAGCCTGGACGCTCTGTCCGGCTCCTGCGGCGCCATCAGCGGCGTGGTGGCCGCCACCAAGTCCTCCTCAGCCAGCTTGCTGGCGGACACGGAGCGGCTGGCTCGGGACCTGGAGGCGGTGGAGCGGAAGCAGGTGCGGCGGCGGGGCTGAGTGGCATAGGGCGGGTGGCGGGTGGCGTGGGGCGGGGGCTGTGCTCTCAAGCTATGTAGTGGTTGGAAGTGGGTGCCGAGATGGGTAGAAAGAGGAGGCGCTCGGACGGCGGCAAGGCACCCAATACAAAGACAAGGGATTGGCGGTATGTCAGTCATCGGAACGCTGGGGACGGGCGGAACGTTGGCGGCGGGGAGGAATCCCCACGAGGGTGTCCTGCCAGGGCCGCCGGGGCATCGCCACGCACCGGTCCGGCACAGCAGGCTCGCGAATGGATAGCGGGCGGGCCAGCAGAAGCAACACTGAAGCAGGCGCTGCAGTCTGCTGCACCGCCCGTTGCCTAGTCACGTGGATACGGCACCGGACCGATGCGCGGTGTTGCCCCGGCAGACAGGTACTGGTGCGGTGAGGGCCGTTCGCGCACAGAAAGCGCGGGCACGGGTCCTGCGGGCCGCGTTGCCGCCGTGCACCATGCGGCGGTTGCTCGTCCGCGCGCGCGCACGCGCACGCACACGTCGCACAGCCTGCGTTTCCCCTATCTCGTGTTTCCTAACATACACACGTGCACACACAGGGCCTGGTGGCTCAGTTCCTGGACACCTACCAGCTGACGCCGGAGGAGGTGGCGGCGCTGCAGGTGCGCCGGCGGGGTGGGAGGCATGGGCAGGGGCGGGAGCGGGGCCGGGGCCAGTCAGGAAGATGTCGGCTGCCTGGCAGCCCAGCCCGGGGCGGGAGCTGCCAAGTACCGGGTAGGGGCGGGGGCAGGACTGCAGGTGGGGGAGGGCACGCAGGGCTTCGCACGTGGGCGGGAGTCGAGAGGCCTTGTCGGTGGCGCCAGGGGTCTTGCTGGTGACGATGTAGTCTCCAGCCTAAGGTCTTAACCCACGTCATCACGCTTTCGCTGGGCGCCGTGCACACCCGCGCACACAGTGCCTTCTGTGTTCTTCCTCTTGTTGCTTCGCTAACACACACACACACACACACACGCACACGCGCCAACACGGCCTCAGGGCGAGGAGGTGAGCCCCGCCTTCTTCGCGGCTCTGTCGCGTGTGCGCGCCATCCACGACAACTGCCGGCAGCTGCTGCGCACGCACCACCAGCGCGCGGGTCTGGAGCTGATGGACCTCATGGCGGCACACCAGGAGTCCGCCTACGAGCGCCTGTGCAGGTGCGTGAGGGGAGGGGGGCCGAGGCTGGGGCTGGGGGTGGCCGGAGGCTTTGGAACATAGAAATGGGGGGGCCGAGGCTGGCGGGGGGGGGGGTGGCCGGAGGCTTTGGAACATCGAAGTTGGGTTCGCGGCATTTGAGGTAGGAAGGCGTCGTGTAGCGCCATACGCGGTCTGCAGCCGTCAATTGGCTGCGCAACATTACCTTTTGCCTTGCGGAGGTTAGCCCGCTGCCGCTGCCACCACCATCATCATTGAAGCCAGCACCACCGAACCACCACCACACCACCACCACCACCACCACCGCCACCACCACCACAGCCACCACCACTGCGCAGCCACAACCTCTGAGCCGCCGCCGCCCTCTGCCTGCACAGGTGGGTGCAGGTGCAGTGCCGCAACATCGGCGAGTACGACGCGCCTGAGGTGGAGCCGGCGCTGCAGGCGGCAGTGGCGGCGCTGCGGGAGCGGCCGGTGCTGTTCAAATACTGCGCGGAGGAGGTGCGGGGGCGTGCGCGTGTTCGTGTGGGTGTGTGCGTGTATGGGTGTGTGTGTGTGTGTGCGAGCGTGCTGTTTTTACGGTTAGCGGGGAGGGCGTGCATCGTTTCCTGAGGTTTGGGGGCTGCATGCAGCAGGGGCGGATCCTCGTCTTCACCTCGCCTCCCTTCGTCCTCACCTCCACGGCTTCACCCCCACCTGCCCTGTCCTCACGCCTTATCTTAACTCGCCCTTCGCGTGTGGCCGTGTGCGCGCAGGTGGCCACGGCGCGGCACAACTCGCTGTTCCAGCGCTTCATCACGGCACTCACGCGCGGCGGGCCGGGCGGCGTGCCGCGGCCCATCGAGATCCACGCCCACGACCCGCAGCGCTACGTGAACGACATGCTGGCCTGGGTACACCAGGTGGGTGGGTGGAGGGGCGCTGGGGCTTTGCTCTGGACCAATCCCGTGATCAAGGAAACAGTAGCGCTGCAAGGAGAAGCTGCAGCCGCACATGCGAGCTACTGTACGGGGGCGTGGGGGGCATGGACGTGTTGTGGCCGTGGCCGTGGCTGACCATTCCGATTTTTGTCCCAGTCGGATTGCGGTAGCCCATGGCCGTGGCTTGAGGTGGAGGTGATGGGCGCTGAGTTGCCAGCACCATGTCGCCCCTCCAAACTGTGCAGTCCTCCGTCCTTCATGGACCGCTAACCCTCATGCACCACAATCTTTGCGCTCCTCCTCCTGCTGCGCCTGCTGCTTCTGCTAACGCCTGCTACTCCTGACCTGCACCTCCTGCCGCCTCCCTTGCGCTGCGCCCTCCTCCCAGGCTCTGGCCAGCGAGCGCGAGTTCGTGGTGGCGCTGTTTGGCGAGGAGGCCAGCAGCCCCGAGGCGGCGTCGGAGCAGATGGCGGGTGAGCCGCTGGAGGGGGAGGGGGCGCCGGGCAGTGGGCCGCTGAGGGTTTGTGAAGTGGGGGTTACACGCATTAGGTTTACGAAGTGAAGTCGTGGGCGGGGTTGTAAATACCAGCCCAAACTAAACCAAAACCAATGAAAACGGGAGTGCAGGCAGATGCGGGGGGTTGCGAAGATGGTTGGAACGCGGAGCTAGCGTGGTTTGTGTGGTGGGGGAGGTGAAGTGGCCGCCGGGTGGCCGGGCGGTGGGAGGCTTGCAGGCGGCGTAGGTGCGCTGTGGGGAGCTGAGCTTGGAAGCGGAGAACGGGTGGCTTTGCAGTGCACATGGGGCTGACTCGCCGGCCCCACCCTGCCACCGACTCAGCCCACCCGCCTCCGACATCCCTACGCTCCTCGCAGACACGCTGAGCGGCAGTGACGCGCTGCACACGCCCGCGCTGCTGGACCGCATCTTCGACTCCATCTGCCGCCCGCTCAAGCTGCGCGTGGAGCAGGTGCGGCCGCCGCCCGCAATGTCTGTGTGGGCTCGGCAGCGGGGCAGCGACCCGCCCCGCCGCCCACCTGCCTTTCGGCTCAGGGGTTATGGCCTTGGCGCGCCCCCTCCCCTTGCCCTGGCTGTGTATACCGCACCCTCATTGGCAGACCGAGCATATGACCCGCTACTCAGCGCCGGCTTGCATCGTATCAGCCAACCAACGAGCTGTAAGCTCACCTTCTCATTCCATCCCTTCCCCGCCACCCTCTCCACCCCCAAACCCCCCCCCCATCGGTAACGACGCACCTGCTGTACCAATGTGCCTGGCTAAACTCCGCTTATCACAACTTTCTCATATACATAACCCCCCGATCCCCCTGCACCCTCTGCACCCCCCCCCCCCAAGGTGCTGATGACCTCCCCGCCCACGCTGCTGGCCTTCAGCCTGGGCCAGCTGCTGTCCTTCTACACCGGCCTGGTGGCGCGCATCCTGGGACCCACCGGCCAGCTCACAGCCACCCTGGCCGCCTGCAGGGACATGGCCAGCCGCGTCTTCTTCGAGCAGCTGAGGGCGCGCGGCGACAAGCTGCGCCGCAACCCGCCGCCGCCGCCCAAGGACCTGTCGCCGCCGCAGCAGGTGCGGTGCTGCGTGTGTTGAAGAGCACAAGGAAAACATTGCGCTGCGGCGCTGTGTGTGGGCGTGCCGGTGCGAAGCAAAATGGGGTGCGAGGCACGGAGTGGGGGTGTTAGATGTGGTGTCTGCGCGGAGCGAGGGTGGCGCAGGGTCGGCGTGTACGTGGCGCATTCCCGCAGCCCTTGGCCGCGCAGTGCCGTTGCTCTTGGTGTGCTCCACCCTCAAAAGCGCCGCCCCCAACCGCCGCCCCCAACCGCCCCAAACCAACCGCCGCCAGGTGGTTGAGACGGTCCACCACCTGCTGGAGATCATCAACGCCTACGAGACAGCCATGGAGAGCCGCCCGCACCCCGGCGGCGCCTCTGCCTCGGGCGCCGCCGCCGCCAGCGCCTCCTCCGCCGCGGGCGGCCCAGAGGAGCTGGGCCCCGTGCTGGCGGCGGTGCTGGACCCGCTGGCGGAGATGTGCGAGCGCAGCGCGGAGGCGCTCACGCCCGACGCGCCCTCGCGTGTGGACGAGGTGGCCCGGCTGGACCCCACCGCGCACCGCGTGTACCTGATCAACTGCCTGGCGGCGGTGTGGCAGGTGCTGCAGCACCGCGCGGCCGCCAGCGCGCGCTCACGGCAGGTGCGTTGGGGGTTACAGTCATGATGAATAATTAAGGAAGTGGTAGACGGTAGACAGGCTTTGGGGTGCGTGCATGGGTACGGCAGGTGCGTTGGGGGTGCGTGCATGGGTACGGCAGGTTTGCCGCATGGTTGCGGCTCTGGCTGTGTGCGTGGGGCTGCGGGGGTCGGAACACACACAACACACGTGCACACGCCGCGCTGTGTCGACCCCTTGCTTTGCCTTTTCTTAACACACGTGCACACACATGCACACACACACACGTGCATACACTGCATCGCATACACTGTCTTTGCGCAACGTTTTCCTTGTGCTCTTTATTACACACACACACACACACACACACACACGTGCATACACACACACACACGCTTGCACAAATGCGCGCGCCTGACGCAACGCATTGCATGCACAGTCTGCGTGTTCCCTATCTCTTGCTAATCCTAACACACACACACACACACACACACACGCCGCTGCCCCACGCCGCTGCCCCGCGGCATCGACGTCCCCATAAGCTGTGCGTGTTCTTGGACCTGGTGCTACATGGCCGCATGAGGGGAGTACCTAGCGTGTGCCGCCTCCGTCACACCATGGAGTGGGGAGCGGGGGATTTCCCCCGCCAGCCCATGGTGCTGACACCCCATGTGCATTTGCCGTCATGCATGCGCCCATGCCGTCCCCCGCCTGTTTACTTGCTCGTGGTCGCCCACCCTCCGTCTCTTTCCTAAATCGCGCAACCCCTAGTACGGTATAGTTAATTGGGCTGGGACTGGGCTGCGTGTTTGCTCTTGCTCGTCGCGCGCCGCCGCGCTAACATGTTCCTTCGCTCTTGTTCGTGACACTCCCCTGCTGCCGCCCTGTGCTCTGTTGTTTTCTTATTCGCTCGTAGGTGAGAATTTCATCGCGGATTGGGCGGGAGCTTGGACTTAGCGGCCAGGAGTAGCGACGCGGAGCTAGGAATTGTAGGAGTGCCTGGGCCTCACGGTACCGTGAGCACATGCATGGGTTTGCACCCTTGAGAGCGTGTGGACACTAATCCCCCCTCGAGGTTAGAGTAGCGGGGGTTGCGCGATTTCCGGTTGGTAAGACCGGCGGCTCACCGCAGCAGGTATACGAGGTAACTTCAGGTAACATCCGTAAACCGTCGCTTTGCTGCATCGCATACACTGTCTTTGCGCAACGTTTTCCTTGTGCTCTTTAACACACACACACACATATATGCACACATACACGCACACAGGTGCTTGAAGCCATCGAGGCGCACACGGCGGCGCTGGTGGGCGGCGAGGTGGGGCGGCTGCTGGCGCGGTGCGGACTGGCAGAGGTGGTGGAGCGGCTGCGGTTGTACCAGCAGGCGCAGGAGGCGGAGGCGCAGGTAAGGCAGAGAGCGCGCGGGAGAGGCGGCGCCGCCACCCCGAGCAGCGCGTGACAGTGGGTCGGGTGGCGCCTTTTGGCGGGGGTGCAGGGGCGCATGTGGTGGCGCTCCCACTGCCGGGCTAGTTTCCCGACGTTCTCTCCGGCCACGATCTACACTGCCCTCAGCGCTTCGCCTTCTGCGGTCCTCGGCGTGCGCGCCACCGCTGCCTCCCCTACCCCCACGCTCTCCTCGTCGATGGGGTTCGGTTCACTTTGGGCTGGTACCGTATCTACAACCCCTCCCCCTCATGCGCCTCCCCCCCTGCAGGTGCCCGCCAACGACCCCGCACTGGCCCTGCCGCGCCTGGCGGAGGCGCTGCGGTCGTTCTTCGTGCTGGTGTCCAGTCCGGACGCACTGCCGGAGTTCCAGTCCGTACAGGTGGGCTGCACGGTTGCGGCGCCACACAGCACCACCTTGCACTTCACGCGTATGGACTGCTTGTGATTTAACCGGCTTTACCCAATTACACACACACACACACACACACCGCCCCGTAACCCCGTCATGCCACGTTAATTACACACGGACTACGTGTGGCGGACCTAACACGGACCGCGACGCACCATGTCACCCTGCGCTGCCTGCAGGTGCCGCGGCTGCGTGCGGACGCGGTGGCTCGTGTGTGCCGCTCGCTGCTGGAGTGCTACGAGCTGGTGTACGCCGCCATTGAGGACCCCACCAACGGCTACCTGGAGGCGGGCGGCGCGGCGGCGGTGAAGCACACGCCCGCGCAGGTGCGCACCATCCTGGGCGTCATCTGACCAGGCGGCGGAGGAGGCGGGGATGGAGGAGGTGGAGGTGGAGGAAGCGGAGGAGCAGGCGGAGGAGGAGGCCTGGTGGTTTGGGATGGAGGAGGTGGCGGTGGCGGTGGGAAATGCAAAGTTTGGTGGCGCGGTGTACTGAGTGCGAGAGCAGCCAGGAGGTGTGTGGGTGGAAGGGGCTTGGCAAGAAGGGCTTGTGTTCGGGGCCAATGCTCAATGCCCATTGTAATTAATATCTCTCATGAAGCGTTGGGATTCGCGGGGGGCGGTGGCCGGCTAGGCTGTGCAAGGCCCTAAGAAATGCGGCTCGATTGGACAGGAAGGGTCAAAGGGACGGTCGGACGAGGCGGCTCAAGACTGAGGCCTTTGGTCAATCCTGTAGGGACGGGCTGCCGGGCGGGGCTCCGCCCGATGCACATCTGATGGCCTGACGATAGGGACAACCTGTGCATGTGCAAGTTGGCGTTGACACAGGGTTTGACATGCCTGTCGAGGGCCCAGTCGCCCGGCGTCCGCGCAGTTTCCGCCCCGCATGGAAAATTTTCTGAAGCGTTTGACACAGCTTTACACTGCATTTGTGCTGAACTGCTAATTTGCCGCTTGCCAATTTCCATCTGCCATGGACTGCCTGGACTTGACCGCAACTTGCCACCTCTCACACAGAGTCACAGCTTGTGCGTGTGTGCATCCGGCGCTCTCAACGTTTGCATCCAATTCCACATTTGCACACCGCCCCCGCATCAACGCAACCCCAACCTCACCAACGCAACCTCGCCAACGCAACACCAGCCAAACGTAATCACACACGGCCATGCAGGTGCGCCCCGACCCCACGGCAGCAAACAACACCCGCCCGCCCAGGGGAGGCGCCCTCCCCTGCGCCCGCCCCCCCCCACATGCCCACCACGACTGAACACAGGGCACCAGGCCCCACACAACTGCGGCGGCCGCGCATTCACATGACCACGTCTGCCTGACACAGTGACCCTTGGCTGACCCGCGCATCACAATCGAGACTATGCTTCTCACCACCCTCTGCTCTTGCTTGTGCAAGGAATTCAATGGTTGCCCCTGCCTGACCCGCGCATGGCCTGGAGGGAGGTCCTGGGTCACAGCAGCCGCTCATGCGAGCACTCTGCCTCCCCTGAACATAGCAGTCCTGGCGCAGTCGCTGCCGCGGCGGCCCAGGCCGCAGCCACTGCTCACGCGAACCCCATGCCGCCCGGCGAGCTGGGTGCGGGCGGCGAGATGATGTCGGCGATGATCTTGACGGTGGTGTCGTACAGCTGGGTGCAGGAGGCGTCCTTGCGGGAGTCGCCCTGGGGGGGGGGGAGGGCGGGCGGGGGGGGGATACATCGAGGGGTTACATTCATTGGATAACTGGGCGGGGGACAGGGTTGTTCTCACCACTTTTAGTAAAACAACCCGAGACGCGAGGACGCGTGACAGGACAAACGGGGGGCGGGGGGTGGGTGGGTGGGGAGGGTTTCCGAGCGCGGTTGGTGAGGGTTCCAGGCATGCGTCAACAACACGCACTCACACGGGACGCAGCAGTAGTCGTACCTGCCAGTAGTCGCCGGCGCGTGTGTGCAGCACCAGCGGGCACATCAGTGGCGGCCCCAGGTACAGACCCGTGCGGCCTGAGGTAGGCGGCGGCGGTTGGCGGTTGGCGGGTGGCGGTTGGTTCAACAGCGGGTGCGGCGCCGCCAAGCTCAAGCCTGGCGTACATGCAGCTGTGGCAGTGCTGGGGCAGCCCCGTGGGGCAGTCCGGGGCCGGCATGCACAAGTGGATGCGGCCGCCCCACCGCTAGGGCACGTGTGACACACACCCACACCCACACCCACACCCAACCACCCACACACACGCACACACACACGCACACAAACCCCCACCAAACCCAATCCAACCAGCTCCAGTGCTCACAGGCGGCCCACAGACGGCCCACAGACGGCCCACAAACGGCCCACAGACGGCCCACAAACGGCCCACAGACAGTCCACAGACGGCCCACAAACGGCCCGCCCTTCTCACAGAGCACAGCGCATCTTGCAATCGGCCGTGCCGGGCCACACACACACGCACCCACCCACCCTGCAGCTCCGGCTCAGTGAGTGCGTACAGCGCCGGCAGCGCTCCATAGTAGGGGTGCTGCGCGAACCACTCCTCGGCCCAGCAGAACATGCGGGTGGCGGGGTAGCTGCGCTGCGACTTGTGCCACAGCTGCGTGGCAGCGAAGCCTGGAGGGTTGGGGTGGGGTGGGGTGGGCACACCAATCAAGCAAGCCGCAACCCTTGATACCGTAACGAGGGGCACGGCCCAGCACGGCGTAGCACGGCACCACCCCACATCGCACAGGACCACACGACGCAAGCCGAAGTGTGTTCGGTGCCCACGCCCACGCCTACGCCCACGCCCATGCCCTCGCCCACACCAGCATGCACATGCCCCCGGCTGCATTGCGCAAGCCAACACGCTGGCGCTCGCGCTCACGCCCTCGCTCACCCGGGTGCACCGCGAACACGTCCACGCCGGTGCCGCGGCTGCGCACCGCCAGCTCGCGAGTGAACATGCTGCGAAGGGGTGGGTGGGGTTGTAAATACCAGCCCAAACTAAACCAAACCCAATGCAGTAGACCGAGGGGGGGTGTTACATTCAGAATTGAAGAAGAAGAAGTGAAGCGAGTGTATGTGGGGGGGGTGGGGGGTGGGAGCGGCCGAGGGGTGAGGGTGGGGGCTGCTGCAGGCATGAGCGACTAGGCAATCGTGTGTTGGGCGGGGAGATATGTATGCTTGCTATGCGGATCGATGACGGGCGGCCACACCTGGGGAGTTCATCTTGACCTGCAAGGGCTGCGAGCAGGAGCTGCCCGTCAGGAAGGTGACGCCGCACCTCAAGTCCTGGGACACTGGTGCCAACACCTTCAAGAAGACCGTGCTTGTTGCACTGAC